>NC_089777.1:40076403-40201403 GCF_040412425.1 Macrobrachium rosenbergii | reverse complement strand
CTGGTTTTTTGGCACTGGAAACGTCTGGTTATCCATTATACATGTTAAGAGATCATCAGTCAAGCATCAATCGCTTTGAAATTTGTTAAATTGTAAAAATAATTCCAAAACTTAGTTACAATTGTTTTTCAAAAAATTAACTCAGTATTAAAATATTGTCTGTGATATGCAAGCCAATCAGCTTTGACAGCCATTCACTATACTTGTACTCATATATTTCTACAATAAATGAGGAAAAAATTGACTGGTCTACAAAATTTAATATTTTTCTCATCACAAAAAGGATTCAAAAATCAACTTTCAATTTTTAAAGAAATACCATTTTACTCAAAATCATATATGGTGAAAAGTGATGCTTAACTCTGTTCTATACATTAAGGTATAATGTACAATTTATATTTATATGTTAAAAAAATAGAAAGTTTAGAGGGCTGTTTTTCAATTATTAAAAATTTATAAAAATTTTTTCTAAACAGTAACAGTAATAAAATAACAATATATAACACTCAAGGTGAATATGCAGCTAATAAAGATGTTCATAAAACTTGGTAATTTGTAAAGTAAAAATAAACAGCTTTTGTATGAATACACCTGATTAAAGGAGAATGTGGTATTCTTGGGCACTTCACAACAAAAAAATTAAACACACCTTTTTGTCCAGTAAGAACATTATCTCATTACTTTTATTGTTTATTGTAATGTCCTGGAGACACAGTACTAACAGTGAGATGTTGAAGTTTGCAAAAAGGAAAAATAACTACAAAAGAACTTGGAATGTGCAGTTTTAAAATTGCAGTCATATTATTTTGATTGAAAGGCTGCTTGCACTAGAGTGTGGAGAAGAAATGCACAGTCAGGCTTGCAAAATTGTTTTTTTGCACAGGTAGTCAAGAGTCCTTTTCAGCAGTGGACATTATCTGTTTGTAGATGCTGTCCATACACAAGGTACTGTAATAACACAATTCTTGGCATAACATCCCATCAAGTCTCTTGAAGCAAAGTTTCAGAGGTTATTAGTCTAGTAAGGCATGAGCTGCCTAGCTGATCATCATATAACTGCTAGAAAGACTTGAAGGAAGAAAGAGATGACTAAAGAAGATCCACTGATGGTACAGGATTTCCAAAGGATTCAAGTACAGCAGTGAGGATCATAGATGGTTTGGCTAAAACCAGTGTCTTGAGGTTCACAACATTAGAGAAGAAAACTAGTTTTGAATATGAAGGCTTTGCAGTAGAATACATTCTGGACAAGTAATTTTTGCAGGATTTTATAGTTCCATGGGCAACTGAGAAGTAGAGATCAGTAAACAAGTACTGAAGTTCATTGATCAGTTCCCCTCCAGGATTAAGCCATTATTAAGAAGGAAGGTTCATTATGCCCTGCATATTTAAATCTGCAGTTGTTCTTGTAACCTAACAAGTTTGTTACCATTAGAATGAATTGATAAATATCAACTTTATGCAAATCATAGCTTATCACATAGTATCCTCTAAATCTTCGTTTAGTACAGTGGAAGGTAGAGTAAGACCATCACAGACAAGGAAAAATAAATTCTAGTCTATTATAAGAACTATACCCAAGGTTTTAGGTATAACAAAGGAGAGCTACTTGCACTTTCTAGGATATCTAATAGTTCAAAAACTAGTTGACAACACACAACAAACAACAGCAGGTTGAGATTAGTGAAAATTATTTAAGAATTCCAGTTTGTAGACAGGGAGTCCCCATGGTACTAGTTTCAGAAAAAAATCAGACCAGTTGTGGATGGCTTGTGGAGGCATTGAGACCTCTCATTGAATGATCACTACATTCCAAATTGTGTATAATTTAACAAACATGGGGCACCCCATTTATTTCCAGATCCCATGACATGTAAGACAGAAAATGTTTTATTTATCACTTCAAAGACGAATGCTCATGTCACCAACAGGAAGCACATAGTGCCCCAACTTCACGCAGAAACCTCTGATTAGCAAAGTATTGGCATTCTTATTGGTGACATTGTAGGCCCCCTTGCAGTAGTAGTGAAGTTTGCAGCTCAGGTGACTCTTAATGAGTTTTCCAGGAAGCCTCTACTGTGCCATATCTGTGATAGCATTCCCACCTTTCTTATTTCCTTAGTTTAGTTACTGAACCTTCACACCTTGCGACCAGCTTTTCATGTCATCCTTGTTATTTACTGCTTCAGCATGCATGGGGAAGTAAAATTAGAGGTTTAGTGTATGAACAAAAAATAATTTTGTTCCATCAATATAAACCTGTTGTTATACTTTGAGTACCTTCCTCCCAGCCACTGTGATTTCCAGAGAACAGGGGTTCACAGTACAATGGTGATTTGTGCTTGAAAGAAGGCTTGATACATTAGGCAACATAGGTAGGTTGCACCCATTGTTAAATATTACTTTACTTTTTTCAAGTAACTGCATACACCATAGTAATAATATAAAACTCATCTACCAGGCATAAAGGCACAAGTAAAATAGGACATAGGGTTTTGTACGTTTCCTAGTTTTTGCTGGCTAAATGAATTATCATTCATGTAATCCATATTTGCAAACTTATACAGTATATAATATATATGATAACAACATTGTTTATACTTATCTTAAATTGCTTGTGGATATAATTTTTATGCCTATATTTATATGATAAGAAAAATACTTCATAAATATGAAGATAATACCAGTTGATGTTATTCAGTGTTTTGCTTGCAGTTAAGAATAATTTTAAATTCCATTCAGTTACTGATGGTGAGAGTTGCATATTTAATATAGTAGAATCTAACTGATGCATTGTAGAGCATTCCAAGTTTAGCATTGTTTATGCTGAATATTTGTTCAATAAACAAAGTATGTAGACATACATGCTTTGGTATTGAGTGCAAGAAATAGGTAGTGTATGGTTTAGTTGAATTAGGTCATCAAAATCATCAGTTATTTGTTTTCAGTAGAAATGTGCTTTTATCCTGAATCATTTGCCATTTTCATAATATTTTTATAGTGACAGCCTTATATGTTTGATCACAGTTTGATAAATGCTACATTTCATTGTTGTGACATGGGTTGAGCAAGCATCCACACTGTTGCAGCTGCAGCGATGGCAGCTGTTGTGGCAGCAGTGAAGAGTAGTCCTTCAAATTCTGCAATGCATCCTTTCCATGCCTATTCCCGCCTTCATCCATTTAGCCCTCAGCATCAACATCATTCCCCTCAGCAGCAGCATCTAAATATTCACCACATTGCACAAAATGAAATTGTGAAATAATAGTGTATATTCAAATGTGGTAGCCATTTAGAAATGATTATGATGGTGGATGGAGTGCAAACTGTCTGGTACAAGAGGGATCAAAAGGTGGGCTTTTTCTGTTGGACAACATGAATGGTCATGAGAAACTAGTTTTCACTAGACTGAAGTGCCATCAGTGTTGTAATTGCATTATGTAAACCATGTTTTGGTAAACAGTATCACACTGAAAGTGAAGGAAAGTTTGGTCATTTATACAATCACAGTAATGGTCTGGGGACACTGACATATGATGCTCAAAAAATAGCTCACAAATTGTTTGTATAAAATAAGTCCTTTCCATTTCCATTCAGTGTTAAGACAGTTATCAGTAATTTTCATCAATTTGTTTATTGTAAATTCTGTTAAATTGGAATGTTCTTATGTTATGAATAGTACATGTTCAGTAATAAAATGTTGTTATTACTATTCTGTACCTTAATCATTGTAAGAAAATGAGCCCTATTTTTTCAAGCTCAGAACCAAATATATATAAATGCAATGGCTGTGAATTATCATTATAAAGTGATTGTAAGTTATGATAAAAATATTTGATAACTCATTTTTATTCATTTACCATACATCTTATTGAGAAGAGCCACCTATACTGTATTTTATAAAGTATTTTGTCTTTGGTGTCCTCATAGTCATTAGATTCTTGCAGGTATCAGTAATATAATGCAATAATATACTGAGAGTTTGAGGTGTCAGCCAATGGTATTTCAGGCATCAGACAGCACTAATATGCTTAGTACCAACTGAGCAAAGTACAAGTAAGCTTGTGAGTAAAGCACATTACAGTAATTATACCATGTACATTACTGGATTATACAAGGTAAAAGAAAACTATAGATTTAACAGAAACTGTCCTGTAAAAATACTAAAACTAACCTTCCATTATTAGCTAATTACCATTTTCTTTTCTAAACATGCACATTTTTATGCATATGATCATTCAGATAATCTTTAAACAAGTAAATCTGAAACAAGTGCAATATTTACTACAGGCAACTGAAGGACAGTGTAGCTTAAAAATAATATAAATTATCATTGCAACAAGGTTTTGGTTATAGTTGACAGAGGTTCTATTTGCTCTGGCCATCTGGGATTTGGTTGAGTGTTTGAACTGCTCTGTGGGTTATATGTCTGGTACTGTATCTTAGAGTGAAGTTGATGGTTGAGGCTGTGTACTGTCATTGGGGTTGCTCTCTGTTTGCTCCTAAGAATTGTCCTTAAGATGGTGGAGTGGGGTAAGTGGAGCATGTTGCGGTGATTTCTATCTTCTTTTCCCTTCATACTGCTAGATGACAGAAATCCCAAAAGAGCTGAGAATGAGGTGGATTCCTTTATCTAGGGTTTTGCACCAATGAAAGCTTTCCAGTTAGTGATTGTGGCAACAGCTGGTTCGATACTGAGAAGGAAGAGACCAGTGGCACACTGCTAGTGATACAGAGGTACATATGCAGGCCATGCTTACCACAGTATCGTAAAACAGGGTTTTTGGGGGTTGATGTGATTTATATTTACAGTACTATATTGTATAAACATAATCCTTATCCTCCAACTGGGGTGGCTCACAGGTAAGGGACACAACTGTTGCCAAATGCATACTTTTAATTCCAGAATCATTGGTTAACCACCTTTGCAGAAAACATCTACAAATTTAGCTGCTTCATATTCTTATACAGAATGCTCATCAGCAGAGTATAAAAATCTCTTGGATACCTCTTATCTTTAATACACTCTTTGGCTTCCTGCTTGTTATAACTCCTTCAGTATCTTATCGGGCCATTTCTATGTTTTCATCCTCCTCCTCCTAAAAAGCAGTTTGGAATTGTACACATTTTTCACCATGTTGTCATCCTCCATTCTTTCCACATTGTCTTTGCTCTTGTATACACTTTTTTTTTTTTTTTTTTTTTTTTTTTTTTTTACCATGAACATGCCAGTCTTCCTCCAGATCTCTTGCACACATCTTGCTACTGTCCTCACCTCATTTATTCTTGACTCGCCTTTTCTTGTATTCTACCATCATCTGACATGCTCCCAAATACTGATACAGAGGAACAGTTATTCATCTCACCCATTTCCCGGCATCATCCAGATACTTTTCACACCCTGATCAACCACTCAACCACATCCACCACTGCAATGTGGCACCTCATTTTTTAAATCCCATCATCTCCTGATGTCTTTTTCCATTCTTCAGGCACTTATACCTTCTTAACATCCTTGGCAGTCACTAGCACAGGCATTTCTATATACAAAATGCTTCCACTCCTGCATCATACAGCTCTGCCTCCCTTCTACATCCATCAAGTCATCAAAATACAGCAAACTCAGGACTGCAATTTTTGGGGACTCTCTCTTTCTCCATCTCTCTCTCTCTCTCTCTCTCTCTCTCTCTCTCTGATAAAAGCTCTCTCTCTCTCTCTTCTCTTGTCTCTCTCACATACATGTATATATATTGTATATTTATCTTGTTGGCACTTATCACTTCAAATGTATTAGGCAAGAGCATTCCAGTACCTCTTTCACTTCATCTAGATCATCTTATCCTTCCCCCTTCCCAGCACTTGAAAGTTTTATGTTCTTTTTGCCAGCCTGTCATCCTCCATTCTTTTTAATGACCAGACCACCTCAAAACACCCTGACCCACCTTTGCACCAGTATTAACCTTTTTGCACTTAGCATATCCACACGTTTTTTCATTCTGTTAAGGGTTCTTATTCAATATATTCAGCACACAGTTCATCTCAGCAGCTTAATATATTCTGTTGCATATACTCTGAATATCCACTTCACTTTAGTAATGGTGAGGTGGCTGAGAGACTCCAAGTCTGCCATATCTTTTGTATACACCTCTGGTCCTTCTGTGCTCCACTTATGATGTGACACTCCTTCTCACATGGTACCAACGTCTGTATATTTTCCCCTAAATACCTATAATTACAAAAATCAGCTAATTTCCATTCTTCCACCATCAGTTTTAACATATATTGCTCCTCTTTCTGCACTCCATTTACCCTTATAACTTTGTCCTTGCATACATTTGCTTGCCTCATTGTCAAGCAGACTTTAAACTCTCAAGTTTCTGCATTTTTTCTTATTCCAAGTTAACACTATCAGTTAAACATAGCCTTTCCCACTCCAATCACAACCTATTTTCTTATTCTAGTTTTTTTTTTTATTTGCTGTTTCCCTTCTTCCATGAAAGATTATGTAATTAGAAACTTAACACCCTGTTCACAGATTAAGTTTCACATCAGACAAGTCACTCATACATCTACATTTTCAAACATGTTCACTTTCATTATTGAAACTATCAGCAATTTACTTTTTTACCATATATCCTCAGCACCTCTGAATTTCATCCCCATCTGTTCCATCAAAAGCTCTACTGGTTGGGTCTAGTGCTCATGTAGAAAGTTATGTAAAAGGCAGAATCCACATGAAAATTATAATGCCCGGTACAGTGAAACCATAACGGACTAATGGGGAAGGTCATCTGTTAAAGCCAGTTGTCTTTTAAAGTGAAGCTTTTTTTTTTTTCATGTCTTAAGTGATGTTTATCGGTAGGCTAGCCTCAGCCTAGGTGCTATAACTACCGACATAGCCTACATGAAAAGATTCAGAGTATGAAATAAACTGATAATAAAGGTAATAAAACCCTTTTTACCTTATATTAGTATTGGCATAGCTTCATAATAAATAGCCTATTTGAGGAGTAATTCCATATCAATGAAATCGACTTCTATCTATAGGCCAGCTGACAAAATGTAACCATCTAACTTATGGTTGTGCTTCTACAGCAACCTTTATCTTTCGTAACCTTTCAGAAATTTTAAAAATGATTATGTTCTTTTAAGCTCATAAAATACACAGAGATATAACTTAATGTGATGACACATTTGAATTTCGGTAGGAATAATGGAAAAACCAGCTGTTGTTACTTCTGGGGTTTGTGGGGTGAGGGGGGCAAGTTGAGGCTGGGGGCATCTGAGTCTTAAAGAAGGCTACGCAGTGCCCCTAAATGACGCCCCTGAGCCTAAAAGAAACATTGTTTTGTTTACATTTCATCGCTGCCACAAATCCCAACAATACATGTACAATACTTTCGCTCATATGACTGAATTGTCGAAAGACCAAAACACAGGGCTCGAACTGGAAAAACTTTGTTCTTGAAAATGAACCACAGATACTTTGGATGAAGGGTTAATGAGGATGTGAAAGCATGCATCTTGCATGTCTAGGGGGATCATCCAATCTCCTGACTAATGGATGAAAGAACAGAGCGATCCATTTCCACTTTGAACCTTGTCTTTCGATGAAGAGATTCAGTACACTTACGCCGAGGACCGGTCTCCATCCCCTGTTGACCTGGGGACCAGACAACTGATTGTAAAAAGCCCATTGAACTGACATTCTCGACTATTTCTATGGCCCCTTTGAGAAGCGATGAAACCTCCTCTAAGAGAGCCGAAAATCTTCTATGGACCGCCGAGTAAGCCATTATGCGACCGGTGTGTTGACTAATGGTGGCCTCTTTGAAGGGGATGGAGTATCCCTCCTTCAAGACTTCTGCTATCCATTTCTCCCCAAAAGGGATGGAGTCTGGCACCACGGTGCATGGAGGACTGTCTCTCACTTGAGCTGCAGGTTTTGAAGAGGACTTAATTGCTCTGCTCTTGTAGCGACACAGTGGCCCCGGATCTAAAGACTGATCGCTGTCTACCTCTTGAAATTACCTTCAATCCCAGGGGCGTCCTCGTGATTGTGCCAAAAGGTCCTGTGTTGATTTCTTCTGTAACCCTCAAGTAATCTCTTGACCACAGATTGTGGGAAAAGATGGTGACGGTCAAAGGGAAAGAGAAGTGCAGATCTCTGTGATGCTGTAACACTCTTAGAGGTAAAACGAGCACCAGAGCCTCCTTCTTCAGTATCCCCATGGCAGAAAGGAAGTTAATTCATGGGAACCGCGCTGGCCTTGTCCGCACGGTGGATAACTCTCAGCCAAATCATGTGCACTTCGATAAGGGGGAGAAATCCAATTTTCTTTGCAAGGCTCCATACGGACCAATCGAGAAGATTAGGCAGCTCAAAAACCTTAAGAAGGTTTTTAAGAAGATGGTCCAACTCAACATAATTTTCACCTTGATCAAAGGCTGACCATTGAAGAGCTATAAGGCCTGAGAGGTAATTAAAAAAAAACATTAAATTAAATATTTACATTTTGTGAAATGGACCTTACTTCCATTATACTTGATAGCCTGATTCACACATTTAACATGGGGTGGGAAAAGTGAAAATTAGTATCCCTCTAAAAGCTACGAATACACTACAAATATGTACAAAGTTCTTGCTTAACTAGTGAAACCCTATCTAACCGAGGATTTACTGCCAATTTCATTCATGATGATACTCTTCTAGGTCTACTTTTCTTGATGCCCCTTCAACAGAAGGGAGGTAATTGGCTACTACAGCCAAAACCCAGCAGAGCCAAAAGTGGATATGCAATCTAAGTAGTACTTGCAGACATGCGATGTGGCGCTCCTGTACTGGCGACACACCAGTAATTCCAGGCTTCCCAGCAAAACATAAATGGAGCTAAAACTGCAAAACAGAAAAGGCGTACGCCAATCAACAGGACATAATATTCCGGGCCAAACGAAGAAGCTAATGCCCTGGTTGAAATCTCTTCAATTTCTACATCGCGGGGAGATAATCTTGCAAAACAGAACTACAATGCCACTTGGCAGTCTTAATAACTTTCTTTTAAGGTTTTTCCAAAATTCAAAGACGTGACGCACTGCTAGAATGTCATGTCCGTTTACTTGTCCGTGAGATAATACATCAGGGATTTTGTTGCATGAGAGTCCTATCACCAAGGACCTGGGAAAAGATGTAGCATTTTTTTACTCAGGAAAGGTCTTTATTACAAAAGAGAGTTCCTTACATTAGCCCTGATGTCTTTAGTGTGAAAGGTTCAGGATAAATCCCCAAAGCTCTCACATGACACAAAAAGGGAATCTATCTCATTGAGTACCAAGATTCCAAACTGATAGGGACACTGTTCTAGGCAAGAGTTTAACCCCGAAGAATGCTTGAAACAAAGGCAGAAAGGAAAGAACTGACCATCACCATAAAAGACATCCCAGCTTGTATTTCAATCGCGTCTTAACTGTGGGAATGCCACCAAGAAGAGATTTGATTGAAAGTTCTCTAGCAAGCTCAGGCCTATTCTAAAGATTCGACATGCCCTCCCTAAGAGGAACCTTTAGAACATCTAGGTTCCAAGATAAAGAGGGCACCAGACACCTGGGAACCTCCACTGAAAACCCTAATGAAATTTTTGAATCTTTTCCTCAAACAGATGTAGGCCTACATGTCTGAAAATTTAGTGTCCATCATGGCTTTAACCTGAAACTTAATGATGTTGTTTATAGAGATATGGGTGCGGGAAAACCCTTTAATAGGACACCAGGTTAACAGGTGGATACCAGACCTACAGACTTGGCAGATCCGATTTGTGGAATCTTTCTGGCTCTGTGATAATGGCCTTCCTACATGCTTCTCTAAAAGCCTGAGCCATTCATCCGATGGTGGAGAGCATACACGCAGTCAGCTGCATGTGAGTGTTGTGAATGATGCCTTTACTCCCTTGGTTGCTTCTGAGGAGATTCTTCCTGACAGGGAGGAGTCTGGGCAGATCTATTAACTGGGAACTGAAGCAAGTCTGTAAACCAGCCCCTCGGCCACAAATTGCAAAGCAAAGTCATGCAAAACTGACAGAAATGCTTAGTTTGCTGCATGACAAAAATGGATCATACAAAGAGGGGGAAGCCGGTCAGTCTAGACCTGAATGGGTTCAGAACATTGCATCTACCACCCAAGCCAGAGATTTGCACTGGTGAACAAAACACCGGCAGACAATGATTCCATCTGGTTACAAAGAGGTCTATGAAGGGGGACCCCACAGCTTCCAGAGACAACTTGTTGCACACCTCTGGATGTAAGGCCTATAAGTCCATTGCTATTACCTGACTCCTTGCAACTGAGAAACCCTAATAGAACATGGGCCTCCCAGAAACAAACTGAGGCAGTAAGGTGATGTTCTTGCGGCATCTGACCATAAGAGAACCTCTTGTCAACTGAAAACGAGATGATGTTGGGCTTTGTCCCCTTGGATCCTTCAGAAGACGTCCAGTGATGAATGCGTTCTCTTCCCAAAAGACCCACAGTTTGAGCACACCAGGTCCCTCCAGCTCCGCAGTCCCTGGAACAAGAAGCCAATAGTCCTAAAGATTGAGCAAGCAGCACAGTCTCACTGGTTGTGTCCACAGACCCACAGCCACTTTCACCTTGACATGACGCCAGAATCCTGTTGCTCCAGGCAGCAAGGAGCAAGACAAGACAGACAAAGACATGAATATCCAGGAGTGGGGCAGTGACCCTTACTTGCTAACTGGCATTAGTGGAATATTTCATCGGCAAGATGAATAAAATATTCCATGAAATTTTGACATAACTGATTTATCGAGCCCTTTAAAACCCTTAATATCTGACTCAACCATTAAATCTCCTGACATGAATCAACCCCGGAAGCATCTAGTCCAAGTAATAGAACATGAAGAGAAAAGTCCTAACAAAGCTGTGGAAGGGGAAGGAGGACTTTGAACTGCACTCCATTATAGTACCAGCCTTAGAGACTTAACTTCTGAGATTTTTAGTTGACTTTTCAAATGGAGATATGCATCCTATGGTGTTTACACAATCATAAAACCGTCTCTCATTTGACCATCATTTACATATTTGACAACGTTTCATATGAAACTTCATCGAGACAATAAACACATGTTGAGACCGAATTACAACAATGGTCTAATACTCCCGCTTACCTTAGAAGGTCCGGGCTCCCATTATTACCTTCTTCCAAAAGGGAATTCAAGTAAATTTAAGAAACCAAAGCTATTCCCTGATGGAGGATGAGAATAACTGGGAAGATAAACTGGGGAGTCGGATAGGGGAGTCGAGAATGAAAAGGCGGGTGTTTCCCTACCTGTTGTTTAACCAACTCTCTGCTGGTCGGGGAAGTTCCAGAAGGAGCTAGGCAATCTTCCTACAGAAGTATGCGAAGGGAACTCCTACTTCAAAAACCCTTCTGACCAACAAGGTTTATCCCGATGCAAAGGTAAGTCTTGGAGGCAAAGTGGACCTTCTTTTTTTCTTATGGGGGACTTGGAAAGAAAAAGCTTAGCAGGATTCACATTGTAAACCCTTCAGGAGATTAACAAATTGAGCTGCTACCCAAATCAATAGCTTTTGTGACACTGAAGCCGATGTCGGCGTCAAAATTTACCATAGAAAAACATCCTTCTTCTTGAAATTGGTGTTACTGGAGTACAAAGGAAGCCCTCAACAGAACCTCTTAGAACTATACAGATAATTTCAGCAAAATTAAAAAGAAAACTATTCTGTTGAAATTTCATAGAGTTGCAGGCATCTTTATGTCTTCAAAAGAACTTAAACACATACCCCAAGTAAACTGAAGGGATGAGGTTAACTGCAAAAAGGAGAATCGGAGGGGGTATCAACCATCCTGTTTATGAACCCCATTAACCCGGACAAAATGAACCATCTTCTAGTTTGAAGACCAACTATAAATTTAAAGGTGTCCACAGCTTCAGCCTCCAGATGTCCTCCACTGCATCTGATGGCAAGAATCTGAAAATAAATAAATCTGATCATAAGAAACCTTGTACCCTGTATAGAAGGGTACCAGAATTATAAAACTGGCTTCCAAATAGGAAAGCAGTTTGAAATCCTGCTAACGCGACTAGATATTACATAAGCCAACAAGAGTCCGCCTCCCAAATGCCTGCTCGAGTCTAAAACCAGAACAGATCCTGAAGTTTGAGAGACTAGATTTCGTGAGAATTTGCTCACCTGTCACTGATTTGGCTGATCAGTCATTCATTTCCCTCAACAATGTGACCTGCTGAGCTAAAGAGAATGGATACAGTCCACCATTTATACTTCAAATCATTACTGAGTATTTAAAATGATAATGGATCCACTTCCTCACAGGAACATTCTTTGTAGAATCCTGGTCAGGTTCATCTTAAAGATATTGACAGGCTGAATGTGGCAAACGTTTTCCGAACTCAAAACAAGAAAACTTTATCATTTATGGAGGAACCAACACCCTGACATACCTGTTGCAAATATCACTTAGCTTAGAAGTCAAAGTTTGGTTGTCTCAAACCCCGCATCACCCAGCGGCGATGATGACAGTACCTGAAGGGAATCTGGCCACAGTGGTACAAACCATAATCCCTGGTTTAAGAGACTGCAACCATGACTCTGTTGATTCATGCATGCCCCTTGTCGGAGCTGATGGACTGCATAGCATTCACTCCCAGCAGAGAGCAGCACTTTGGCCTGAGTCTCTGTGAGCAAACAGTGTGGGGCAAGTCCATAAATGCTCTCAGCTGTGGCTTGTGCATTATAGATGCATCCACGCCTCAGGCCCATGGGTGAGCCAAATCTTTGCTTGCCTCTTGATAGCAGTGGTGGCACAGGCCCACAGTATCTTCCTAACTTTTCAAAAAGACTGCCACCCCATTGTCTTAAGATCATAGACACCATTCTACTGACAAACATTCAACTTACAAACATTCAGAGTTACAAACAAACTGAGATCACAAATTAAACTGTGTTCAGAGCGCTCCTTTGCCACACTGCAAGTTCAAATTTTTTTCTGCATGTCTAATCTATAAATACAGTACTGTATGTACAGTGAATTGTGTTTTAGGATGAAAAAACATACAGTACTGTATTGACTTTATATCATACTGTACTTAAATAGGTGTGAAGAGTACAGTAACCAATTTACAAACAATTCAACATACAAATGGCCGTCCTGAAATATAACCATGCTTGTAAAGTAGGGTGGTGTCTGTACTACTATTTTCAGAATATTGGTTGACTTGCAAGTTTTCTTCTACTGTATTTGGAGGAAGGGAAACATTAAGCTTTTGATTAACCAGGGGCTAAGTCTGTCCTCAAGCTTCCTCGGAGAATAAATAAGCTAATTTCACTACTTTTATTATAGAAAGTTTTTGAAGCCACTGCCATCTTGTAGGTTTGTTGAAGGAAACAACCTGCTATCAGCATTGCAGTTTAAGCTTTAAAGGCCTTGCACTAGTGGGATGCTTTCTGCCAATATCTACCATCTTGCAGAGTGCCTTAATGAGGTACAGAGGCAAGTATAGTTGGTTTAGATTTTAGTGCAGCTCTTTGACCAGGGAACTATGAAGCAGCAGTAATTACCCTGTAGTTTTCATGATTACTGAATTATTGAATCTTTATCTAATACTTTAAATGAACCTTTACAGGCAGAGTCAAAAGGCGCTTGTTGATGGTCAGTATAGTAGCTTTATGTAATGTCCTTTCAGGTGTTCCTCAAGGTAGTGTCTCGAACTTTGCTATTTATTATCTATACTAGTGATATGGCAAGGTCTGGAGAACAAACTGATTAGAATCAAATAGAGATCTGCCACATGCAGTATTTATGAATGGAGTAGGCTTCAGGCATGAAGCCTAACCTTTCTTAAACTCAAAGTATGAATAAATGTAAGTGCTTGTTTCAAGATAATAGGCATAACTTTTGATACTGAGAAACTTTGAAAAGCATATACAGATACATAGTATTGCTTCTCTTTGTTTCATAAAGTTGGTATCTTGTGTAAATGTTAGAATGTTTTGGGATAAACCTATTATTAATCTAAGTGTTTTGACTCTTTTTTTCCTTCCTTCTTTGTTCTCCTGTGTGGTCTTCCACTGCTGACTTTCATCTCAAACTCTTAAACAGGTTGGTCATCAATAGTCAACACTATGCCAACTCTTAATGTAGGTGTGGCATAGAGATGAAAGTGAGTTCATTATGTTTGTTACATAAAATGTACTATAACAGCAAACATCCACTGCATTCTTCTTCTTACTAGATCAAGCTGCTTTTGCTTGCAAAACTAGAGGCTGCTGCTGCTGCTGCACACATAGTGTTGTTTTCTAGTACAGCATCAGGTCAATACTACTCAGTTTGCTATTAGTTTTATTTATGCTAATACTAAAATGTGGAATAGTTTAACTTATTGCAGTTGTGGAGTCTTCTGACCTCCAGATGTTTAAAGCAAGGAGCAAATTCATTCCTTCTTTCCACTGAAGTCCTGAATTTCTAATCCCTCATTTATTTATGAACTTTTCCTGTAACTTGTCTCTCTTTCTCAAAACTGATTTCCCTTTGGAGCCCTCTTGGGTTTATAGTATGTTGACTCTGTCCTTAAGTGTTTTTGATGAAGATTTAAAGAAAGAAAGAAAGAAAGAAAGAAAGAAAGAAAGAAAGAAAAGAAAGAAAGATCACACAGGATGCACAGGGCCTTGGTAAATCCTTACAAAAATGTCTGACTGAGGAATATACAAAGTACTGACTCCATGAGGTTGCTAGAGTTTAAGAATGTTTTACTGCTGAAGCATTGCTATCACTTCATAAGAACCTCCTTATAACATACAGATATAAAAACCGAAAACTCAACAAACAAAAATTTCTGTTCAAGTTTTTTAAAACTTTGAGGAACACACTAGCTCCTTTTTGGTATACAGTATCACCATCAACACTGCCTCCCCAAACTGCATGAAGCAAAGGGCCTCTGAGAAATTCTACCAGTCATGTCTTTGTGCTCTATCATCTGCAAATCTCCACTCATCTCCTTGGTCCTCATCAAAAAGTATGTATGGGTCTTCCAACTCCTTAGGTGCCCACAGGAGTCCAGCTGACAATATCAAACACTATTCTCTCAGGGGCTGTGTGAGGAACATGTACAAGCTTATCTCCATCTCCCTTTCATCAACATCTCATCTACATATGATGTTTCTGTAACTCTCACAGTATCATTTCTCAGCCTCTCCTGCCATCTGACCCTTAATATTTTTATAGCTTTATTTTCAAATCAACAAAATCTTTGAGACAGTTTCACTGTCATACAGTATTATAATTGTTGTCCATATAGCAATATAGCCTGTACCAGACTTATGCATGATTTTACTTTTATATGCAAACTTAGCTATCTGATTTGAAGTTTCATTAACCCATTGTTTGATTGGCCATTTTCATTCTTTTACTGCATTCCATTGGCCCATTGTTTGACTGGTCATTTTTTTACCCCTTTCACCACATTCCAACCTAGAAAACCTATACTGTACTGGATTTCTATCACTAAATATGGGAAATATTCAACCCCATTAATCCTTTCTCCATTTAATGTTATTTCATCCAAGTACACACCTGTACTCTCTTCTCATTACAGTACTGTACTTCTATTTTTCTTAGATTTGCTGTATTCTGAGTCATCTTTTTATATATGTGATGTATTCTATTAAGAATGCTTTGAAAATCTTGTGTTTTGCTGATTAAAAAAACAACTTCATTTGCATATTCTAAGACTGTTAACTTTCTATCATTACTCAATCTGAACCTTCTCTTCCATCTCCTACTATTTCTCATTATCTATGAGAAAAGCAAACAATAGGCAAAACAGTATTCCCTTGTAGCACTCTTACCATTTACAGCATATTCATTTGATGAAAACCCAAACATTAATTTTGTATCTACTTTGTTCATGGATATTGCAATTAACATTATATTGTTAACAGGTGCCACAAGCAATGCAAAAACCTCCATAATACTGGTCTGAAATCTGCTGTCAAAATGCCTGCTGTAACTGACAAAAGGCAATGAACGAGGATTTTAAATTTCACATATTGCTGCAAAATGTCTTAACACAAACCTTTGATCTGGGCAACTCCTACCTTTTCCTAAAACTAGCTTCTTCATCTTGACATGTAAAAATTTATTACTGTGGGTTAAGTCATTCTCAAAGGTTGTAATATCTGTATCTTGTGTAATGCTGTATTGTCATTTGACACCCAGAAAAGCACAGTACAGTACACTATTAACAGAAGCTATCTGTTAGCTAGCTATTAAAAACAACTAGATACTGGGCATATCAAGAGATATATGTTTGTATAGCATAAAAGAAAACATTTGTTACCCCAATTATACTGTCCAAAACTGTGCCACTTGCTGTAATACATGTTCCTAAAATGATATTTTCATAATAAAATAAATTTTTTTTTGGAACATACTTACCTGGTAGTATATATATAGCTTAAGTCCCTGACGTCACGGCAGAATTTCAAAAACTCGCGACAATCGCGATCGGGTAGTCAGTGAACCACCTGTGCGCCCTCTACCCAGGTACCTGGAACCATTCCAACTATTCCTCAGATCTTCCATGCCCCTAGTCTCTAGAGGGGAGGAGGGTGGGAATTTAATTATATATAACTACCAGGTAAGTATGTTCAAAAATTTATTTTATTATGAAAATATCATTTTTAAACATCTAACTTACCTGGTAGTTATATATATAGCTGATTGACACCTTTGGTGGAGGGTCAGAGACAGCTAACATCGTTGGAATTATAATATAATTAAAAAGTTGCAAAACAACTCTAGGTTCCTACCTGTTAAGGAAGCTGACTTCAATGTTTTCTCATTATGTCTGCATTCCTTAAGAGATCCAGCGATCCACCCAGGGGCTGAAAAATCTCTAGGGGCTGTCAACCGTGTATAACCTCTATGTGACTAGACCTCCTCTCAATACCCTTGTTCAGGCGCTACCAAGGAACAAAACGATCCCAATGATTTAAGAAGACTGCGTCCAGCCTTCACAAACAACCATAAAAATTCTCAATTCCAAAGGTAAGAAAAAGGGTATTGGTTTATGGGATTGTAGGGGCTTCCCTCTCCCACTACTGAATTAGATGCTATAAACGGACCCAGCGTATAGCAGTCTTCGTGATAATGTTTGGACTTGTTTTAGATAGTGAGAGGCAAATACTGACCTGCTTCCAGAAGGTCGTTTTATGGGCATAGGACTCTCTCTCTCTCCTCCCTGTGATGTCCATGAGATTCCAGATCTTGAACAGCTCTGGGCCAGGGTTGTGATGGGTGTTCATTTTTTGCAAAGGAATCCTAGTTGCAGTGAGCAGATTGCCTTGCCTTGTCTAAAGCCTATATTCTTGCTGAAGGCATGTATCTCACTAACTCTTTTCAAGATCTGTGGCCAAACTGACCAAGAAAAGAGTTTTCTTTTGCTCCCCTTATGAGGTCCTTTCAAAGATGCTCTCTGTAACGTTCGAACCTAATCCCCATGAGGAACCTCAGGACCACGCCTAGGTTCCATGTGGGTGATTCTCTACTCTCTCCTTGGAAGTTTCGAAGGATCTGAGTAGGTCCTGAGATCCTTATTGTTTGACAGGGTCCAAGTTTCTATGTCTAAAAACTGCTCTCTGCATGCTCCTATACCCCAATGGTAGAGGTAGAAAACGTTAAAGCTTCCTCTTAAGGTGCTCTCTCATAAGTCCAAATATCTGGGTTAGAGGTATTGGAAGAGGACACATGGTTGTTCTTGCACCCATCCTCTAAATACCTCCCACTTGGATTGGTATACCTTTAATGGTGGATGACCTCCTTGCTCTTGCGATAGCGCCAGCTGCCTCTTTCCTTCTTCGAGTTTTTGATAGTCTGAAGGCAGTTACTAGTAGCGCTAGGGTTTTGGTGATATCTTTCCAAGTGGGGTTGTTTGAGTAGATCTACTCTCTGAGGTAGGCTCCTCGGGATGTCCACTATCCATTCCAGTACCTCTGTGAACCAATCTTTGTCAGCCAGTAAGGGGCCACAAGGGTCAATCTGGTCCCCTCGTGTGACACAAATTTTTGCAGTACCTGTGTATTATCTTGAAAGGGGAAATGCATACATGTCCAAGTTGGACCAGTCCATCAGGAACGTCTATGTATGTAGCCCCGGATCTGGTGCGGGACAGCAGTAAGTTTCAGCCTCTTCGTTTGCGCTGTGGCGAGAGATCTATGCACGACATCCCCAAAGTCGCCACATGCTTCTGCAGACGTCCTGATGTAGCGTCCATTCTGTTGAGAGGACTTGATTTTCCTGCTCAGAATGTCCGCCCTCACATTTTTCTCCCCTTGGATAAAGCGGGTTACTAGTTTGACATTCTTCTCCTTTGCCCAGAGAAGAGTTCTCTTGTTTGTTTGTATAGAGACCTGGAGTGAGTGCCCCTTTGTTTGCTGATGTAGGCCAACGCTGTCATGTTGTCAGTGTTGACCTGCACCTCTCTGTTCTCCACTGTGTTCGAACTCACTGAGAGCTAGAAGGATTGCAGTTAGTTCCTTCTGGTTGATGTTTAACTTCTCCTGCTCTCTGGTCCAGGAGCCGAGACTTCTTCCTTTCCCTAGTGTTGCTCCCCATCCTGAGTCCGGCGCGCGTCGGATAACAACACTAGGTCTGGGTTCCTCTGATGTGAGAAGGCCCTCCTGGAGCTTGATGGGGATTCGTTCCACCACTGTAAATACGGCCTTATTGGTTCCGTAATGGGGATGCACTTGGTCTCCAGTTCTATTTCCTTGTCCCAGTTCTGATTTAGATAAAACTGTAACGGGCATGAATTCAACCTCCCAAAGGAGACAAACTGTTCTAGTGAGGAAAGGGTCCCCAGCAGACTCATCCATTCCCTCGCTGAGCATGTCTGTCTCTCTAGAAAGTCCTGAAATTTTCTTAAGGCTTGTTCCGTCCTTGCAATAAACGGAAAACCGAAAATCCTGACTCTGAATCTTCATCCCCAAGGTACAGAACCTCTTGGGATGGGATCAGCTGAGATTTCTCTCTGTTTATCAGCAGACCTAATTCCTTCCGATAACTGTGCATCGTGGTCTGAAGATCCTCCAGGCAGTGTGTGTGGGAAGGAGCTCTGAGGAGCCAGTCGTCTAAGTACAAGGAGATTCTGATGTTTCTCGTGTGAAGAAAAACTGCTACATTGGTCATCAGCCTTGAAAATCTGTGGGGCCCGGTGCCTAGGCCAAAACAGAGAGCCCAAAACTGGAATACCCTGTCCCCTGTGGACGAACCTGATATTTCTTGGAACTGGGTGTATGGGGATGTCAATGCCTTGCATCCTGGGAGGTCCCGTGAGACCATCCAGTCGTGCTGTCTGACCGCTGCTAGAACCGATTTTTCTCGTTTCCATTGTGAACTTTGTTTTCTGCACAAAAACGTTGAGTGCACTCACGTCTAGCACCGGTCTCCAACCCCCAGCTTTTTTGGGACCAGGAATAACGATTGCGGCAGAATCCTGGGGGTTTCCAGATCTTGAACCCTCTCTATGGCCTTTTTGCAACATCATAGACACTTGTTGTTGTAGAGCCTCTGCCTTGGTTCTGTCGTTGTATTTGGCTGAAAGGTCAATATTGGTCTTGCTGCTGAGAGGTCTCCTCAGGAAAGGGATCCTGTGCCCTTCTTTTGTAACTGAATGGACCATAGGTCTTCCTCTTTTCTCCCACACTTGCCCAGAAGTTGGTCAGAAGGCTCTACCGCTGTTTGTTCAATTGCATTTCTCCAGACTCTGGCTCTTCCTTGCCTGGAGCCTCTCTTTGTTGTTCTTTAGCCTCTCTTTGTTGTTCTTTTTATAGCAGGTCTCGAATTTCCTCTACTGTTGGATTTTCCAATGTTGGGTAAGGGCTGAGTCACAGGAGCTTCTCCTTTATGCTTCTGCATGTGGCTCTGGGACTGGAAGCACTTTCTTCGTGGACGCTTATCAGATCTTGTTGCTGGCCTTTTGTGGGCCGGAAGGAATGTCTTTATCTATTTCCTGTGGGAACAGATGTGAAGATAGTGGAGCATAAAAGAAGTTCCGACTTCTGAATGGGCGTGACCCCATCAACAGAAAAAACAAAAAGATGGGCTCTTTTCTTCAAGATGCCTGCTGAAAAAAAGAGCCGCTAGTTCGTTGGCACCATCTCTGATTGCCTTATCCATACAGGACATGAGGTGAATAAGCTCCTCTGTGGCAGTGTTCTTAAAGTCTCGTCTTCCTCCCCAAGGCTCTGTGGTCCAGTCAAGAAATTTAAAGACCTCAAAGGCCCTGAAGATGCCCTCCTGGTGGTCCATCTCTGATGGAGACCAAAAACATTTGCCTTTCCCATGGCTGAGCTTGCCGAGTTGCGTCTCCGACTAGAGAAGTCCCCTGGGATGAGGCAGGAACTCCCAGGCCAAGAGCTTTCCCAGTCTCGCAGAAATGCTCAATCTGGACGCTAGTCTGGCCGGGGAAAGAGAACATCCAGTTCGGCCTTGATCCTTCTTAGTGGCCATCCAATCCTGCATGGTCTTCAATGCTCTTTTTAAGAGCGAGACATAATCATTTCAGAAACACTGCCTTCTTGAACTCTTCCTTTAAATTGAGGAGGAGGAGATCGAGGCAGCTGGCACAAAGTTCTCGGAAAAATTTCCGTAAACACTGACATCAGCCTTTTAAGTCCGACGGTGGGTGTTTCTTTTAAATTTCTCTAATGTCAATGGTAACTTTGTCTAAATGAATGTCTGGAGAAGGAGGGAGATCGTCGCCCACCTCATCCGACTGTTTGGCGTTACCGGTAGCGACGTCTCACTTACTGGATGCCGTGATCCGAGCTGTCAGAGCGTCGCTATATCGCCCTGGCGCCCAGCCTCACGCTTGACGCCCTGGCATCCATTCTCTTGACGCCCTGACTGTTTGACGCTTGTGGTGTTCTGTTTCGGACGCTGACGCCAGTGCATCCCGCGAAATGGGTTACCTCTACAAAGCCCTGATGTCTAGACTCCTAAAGCTTGACGTTTTGGACCTCCACGCCTTGGCTTCCAACATCTTGATGCCTGACGCCCTGGCGCCCAATGCCTTGACGCTTTGCCTTGGCAACCAGTTCCTTGACGCTTACCGCCATGGTGTTTCACTCCTTGACAGACGCTGCGCCCAGAGGCATCCCGCGTCTAGAGTTTCATTTTCACTTTGATTCAGCGTCTTGAACATCTGGGCGCCTCGAAAGCTTTAGTTGGGCGTCTGTTATCCTTCTTCTCTCTGCCTGGTTGCCACGCTTGCACCAGAAGACAAAGTCTGCCATATTTTTGCAGTAAGCACTGCGGGCTTCCTGCTGCTGAGGACAGGCTGGGAAGCCTCAACTACGTGAAATTACTTCCTCCTCATCGTCTAGAATGGATTGTGGTGAGGGTTCAGCAGCCGAGTATCAATCCTGAAGGAGGAGGAGGAGCAGTTGGGCTGGAAGGCAGCAATGCGCCCACCACACTCTTGCTGCCTGGCGCCCTGACTGAACAGACTGTCTCACGTTGCTCTTAGCAGGAGAGCCACCCTCCTTTAGAAGGAAGCGCTCTGGGCTGCTCCAGTGTCTGGCAACCTGGAGCCTGTGAAGTCTCATCATGACGTCCCTTAATAGGGGTAAATTCCTGAGAGATCTCGACTCCGGCGCATGACGCCAGCCCCGTCTGGGGACTATGCTGTCCGACGACGAAGAATACAACATTACCTCGCCTTTCCTATGGCGGTGAGCGTCTGGGAAGCGCTCAAAGGAACGCCGAGGGGACGACTCACCGAGCTAAAACCTCTCGCCTCCCCTTCGCCTGTCGCACTTTCCTTCTCCCAGGGGTTGGGGAGCTTGGAAGAGGTCAGGGCTGGAGCACGACAGGTCCAAGCGGTCGCACCTCCACTGCACTTGCACTAACAACGGCACTAACACTTGAACTTTTTAGATCTATCATTGTTTGACCACATATTATCCCTGTCATCTGAGAGGGATTTTACCTGTTGGCCCAGGGCCTGAATGGCCGCCATCATATCTTTAAGTGTTGGGTCTTTACCTGTTTCAGTAGGGGGTTCAGAGACTACCACTAAGGGAGAAGGATCAATAGGGTAGTTAGCAAGGGGCAAAGAATTAACTATTCCCTGGTTATCCCTAGAAGAGCGAGACATAGTACTCTTGGCTCTTCTGAGCCGGTCCCTTCCAGGCTTTCTCACATACCGATTATAATCAATCCATTCCCGTTCAGATAGACCCAAACATTCATCACACATCTATCGTCCAACTCACAACTTTACCCCTACACTTCACACATACTGAGTGGGGATCCAAGGAGGCTTTTAGTAAGCCGGGTCTTACATCCTCACACACATTCTCACACTGATGAAGAGTCAGACATGTAAGAAATTCCAAAGCAAATCCAAAAACGAGGGAAAGCCAAAGCTTTGGTACTTCACCAAAAATAAGTTGCCTGAAACACGGCTTTGGGCGAAATTCCAACAATGTTACCGCACACGGCAGGGAAGATCTGAGGAATAGTTGGTTTAATGGTTCCAGGTACCTGGTAGAGGGCGCACAGGTGGTTCACCTGACTACCGATCGGCATTGCCACTTTAGTTTTTGAAATTCTGCCGTGATGTCAGGGACTTGGGTATATATATTAATACCAGGTAAGTTAGATGTTTAAAAATATCCAATCCAGTGTGCCTTAAAGCAGAAGCCGGCATGGATTTTTAGCCTTTGATAGAAGCAACAGACAAACCTTTGGCATACCTCAATAATCACAGAAACTTTATTACAGTATCTATGCTTGTGCAAAGATAAGAAATTTCCTGGACTTGCAACATGATCTATATAGCTCCCACTGTTTCTGATATTTATTAGTGGACTCTCCGTAGTGAGGATCAAGTTCCAAACGACTTTTAAAAGCCTCTGGAGCTAAGGAGCTTGTCAACAATTTCCATGCAGTTAGAAAAACCATGTCAATATTTCCATGGAGCCTTCCTGTTCCTACCTGTCCAAGTCGATTTGTCCAAAAATTTAACTGTCTGGGAACTTCTACTGACATTTCCAGAAGGCCTGTGAACCAATGCCTCTCGGCTAACAAGGCATGATTAGCATCATGGTGGTGTTCTGGATCCTCAACTTCTTGAGCACCTCCTTCAACAGTGGATAAGGAGGGAAGCCATATACAAATAAATCTGTCCAGTTCAAAACAATAGTGTCTACTGCCCAGGCTTGTGAGTCCAGAACTGGTGAGACGTACAACTGGAGACGATGATTCATCTTTACAGTATTGCTAAGAGATCGACTGAGAGGTTGGGTGAGCTGTCTTTAAAAAATGATATTTTTATGATAAAATAAAGTTTTGTACATACTTACCCGGCAGATATATACTTAGCTATAGTCTCCGACGTTCCCGACAGAATTTCAAAACTCTCATGCACACGCACAGGTAGGGTCAGGTGATCAACCATACCCGCCGCTGGGTGGCGGAATAGGAACCATTCCCGTTTTGTAATCAGATTTTCTCTTCCACCTGTCTCCTGAGGGAGGCTGGGGGGCCATCAATGGTATATATCTGCGGGTAAGTATGTACAAACTTTTTATTTTATCATAAAAATATCATTTTTGTACATGCAACTTACCCAGAGATATATACTTAGCTGAATGGCACCTTGGAGGAGGGCAAGAGACAGAAAATAACTAAAAACGGGAAACAACATATGTTGTAGGATAAACAAAAACCATGGTTCTTACCTGATTGGGCAGAAGACTTCATGGATACTGTCTGTGAGTCTGCTTGCCTCAGAGCTTCAGCGAGGATGTGACCTGTGACTGACAGCCCTTCTGGATCGTACAATGGGGATGACCCACTAACATGGCCGAGCCTCCAGCGGATCGTGTCAAAGGGGGATGACCCACTTACATGACCGAGCCTACACCTGAATCATATCAATGGGGGCTATCCCTCTTACATGACAGAGCTTTGGTGTCCAAAAAATTACAAGGAACATGACAACCAATCCCGACCACCTGACCAATCCTAACCTTGTTAGTGATAAAATTGAAAGGGAAGCATAATTCCATCACCCTCTTTCAACCAACCATAAAAACACACACCACCAAGCCTAAAAACAACTAAATTAACTAAACTAAATAGGATTGATTCAGCTCCTGTCCCAAGACCAATCCGAAGATACGTGAAGCTCCTAGAGAAAGCACTTATCATACACGCTCTAATATCTCGTAAGTAATGAGATGCAAACGTTGAATTACACCTCCAATTGGTTGCCTCTATAATAGACTGGAGAGACAACGTCTTGTGAAAAGCCAATGATGTAGCAATGGCTCTCACCTCATGTGCTTTCACTCTAAGGAGCTTAAAGTGCTCATCTTCACATGAGATATGCGCTTCCTGATGACGTCCTTAATAAAAAAAGGACAGCGCATTCTTTGAGATCGCTACTGAAGGATTCCTGACAGAGCACCAAAGACTTTCAACCGATCCTCCCAGAGATTTCTTCTTTTCTAAGTAGAATTTAAGGCCCTGACAGGGCATAGAGTCCTCTCAACTCATGTCCTGTCACAGAAGAAAGACCTTTTTATTCAAAGGTTCTTGGCCACGGTTTAGAAGGGTTCTCATTCTTAAGCTAGAAAAGAATGGTTTAAAGGAGCATATAGCCGAACCTTCCTTAAAACCAACTTTTGCCTTCTAAGGCTTGTATTTCACTTATTCTCTTAGCTGAGGCAAGGCAAAGAGGAAAAGTGACTTCTGGTGAGATCCTGAAGGAAGCTTGATGAGGAGGTTCAAATTTTTTAGACATTAAGAATTTCAAAACTATGTCTAGATTCCAACTGGGAGGTTTCAAAATGAATTTTGACGTTTCAAAAGACCTTTATAAGGTCATGAAGGTCTTTTGTTTTCCGAGATATTCAGATCTCTGTGTCTGAAAACTGAAGATAACATACTCCTGTATCCCTTGATTGTGGATACAGCGAGTTGCAATGTTCCCTCAGGAAGATAAAGAAATCAGCAATGTTTGTCACAGAGGTACTGGAAGAGGATATCTTATTGGTCCTGCACCATCTTCTAAAGACCTCCCACTTCGACTGGTAGACGCGCAAGGTTGAGGATCTCCTGGCTCTTGCAATAGCCCTCAGCCTTGTGTGCGAAAAACCCTTCGCTCTGACCAGACCTTCGATAGTCTGAAGGCAGTTAGACTGAGAGCGGGAGATTCTTGTGGAATCTGTTGAAGTGGGGCTGTTTGAGAAGATCGCTCCTGTGTGAAGCGATCTGGGAAAATCTACTATCCATTCCAGTACCTCTGTGAACCAATCTTGAGCTGGCCAAAACGGAGCTACCAGTGTCAGTCTCGCGCCTTCCGATGATGCAAACTTTCTTACCACTTCTCCCAGGATCTTGAATGGGGGAAAGGCATACCCGTCTAATCCTGTCCAATCTAGGAGAAGACTGTCTATTGCAACTGCTCTCGGTCCGATATCGGAGAGCAGTAGTTTTCTAGCCTTGCATTCCAGTGGGTTGCAAAGGTCGATATTCGGCCTTCCCCACAGGTTCCACAGTCTTTCGAGACTTCTGAATGGAGAGTCCACTCTGTGGGAAGGACCTGATCCTTCCTGCTGAGAAGGTCGGCCCTCACATTCCCTCTCCCCTGTACAAATCTGGTGAGGAGTCTGATCCTCCTCTCCTGAGCCCATAACAGCAACGTTTTTGCTGCAATGGCAAAGGGAGAAGGAATGTGTTCCTCCCTGTTTTCTTATATGTTTGTGGGCAGTGGTGTTGTCTGAGTTCACTTGGACTACTTGTCCTCGACAAGGAACTTCGAACTTGATGAGAGCCAAATGAACTGCTGATAGCTCTTTCTTGTTGATGTGCCAGTTCACCTGGTCTCTCCCAGGTGCCTGACACTTCTCTCGACCCAGTGTTGCCCCCATCCCGACTCCGAGGCGTCTGGAGAACAACACTAGGGTAGGGGCCTCGCAACTGAAGAGACAGTCCCCTTGGCATAATTTTCTTTGGTCTAACCACCAGCTGAGATCCTCTTTATCTTGTCCGAAATTTGGAACAAAGTTGCTAAGTCCTGAGACTTCTGGTCCCAACTCTCCTTAGGAAAAACTGAAGAGGTCTCAGATGAAGTTTTCCCAAGGAGACGAACTGTTCCAGCAGGAAATGGTCCCCAGCAGACTCATCCACTCCCTCGCCAACAATGTTTTCTCCTTAGAAAAACTGTCACCTTTTCTATGCAGCGATCTATTCTCTCTCTTGGGATGGAAAGGCTAGAAAATCCTGAGAATCCATCAGAATCCCCAGGTAAACAATGCCTGCTGTGGAACAACCTGGGATTTCTGTAGGTTTACTAAATAGTCCAAGGGACTGTGTCATATTTAGGGTGATCAAAGTTCAAGTACTCCAGACAACTGTCCTTTGATTGAGCTCGAATCAGCCAATCGTCGAGATACATTGATATCCTCACTCCCTCTAAGTGAAGCCAGCGTGCCACATTCCTTAAGATGCCCGTGAACACTTGTGGGGCCGAAAGACCAGCACAGAGACCTGAATTGAAAAACTTTTTCCCAATCACGAACCTCAGGAACTTTCTTGACGAGGGGATGAATGGGAATGTGGAAGTAAGCGCCCTGCAGGTCCAGGGAGACCATCCAATCCCCTGGTCGAAGAGCTGCAAGAACCAAGAGGTAGTCTCCATTTTGAATTTCGTCTTGATTACGAAGAAATTCAGGGCGCTTACGTCCAGAACAGGTCTCCAACCCCGAGGATTTGGGACCAGAAAAAGACGGTTGTAAAACCCGGGAATGGAGGTCTTGAACTGTTCTATTGCTTCCTTTCTAACATTTGTTCCACTGCTGTGAAAAAGAGCCTGGTTCTTGATGGGATCCTGTAGCTGGCGGATAACTCCTGGAGTTGATGTTAAAGGAGGACTTTCCCTGAAGGGGGATAAGGTAGCCTCTTCTTAAAATGGAGGGACCAGTCGTCCGCCCCTCTGTGCCCAGACTCTCGAAAATTGTGTGCAGTCTGGCACCCACTGTCGCTGGAGGACTCACTTTTCATTTGGTCCTTCTGATAGGACGAGAGGAAGACCTTCCTCTTCTCTCTGGTCTTTTGCTCCTGAAGGAGGATCTGACGATGATCCCTCGAAAGGGGCTCCTGAAAGGGAGCCTTCCTTCTTGGCGAAAGGGACGGCAGGTCTGACCTCTTCGATGACTGGGCCAAAAGGTCCTGTGTCGCCAGATAACGAAGGCAGAAATCTCCTTCACCAAATTTTGAGGAAATAGGTGAGGAGAAAAAGGAGCAACAGAAGAGAGGATCTCTGAAGAGGACACAGACTTCGTGAGAAAGAGCTGAATACTGACCTCTTCTTCAGAATAGCAGCTCCGAATAAGGCAGCGACTTCCATGAACTGCCGTCCTCACTGCTTTGTCCAAGCAAGACAAAACACTCACTTAAGTCATCCAAACACAGGAATTGGGATCCTGAGTCCTGTTGGCCAAAGCCCAAGAGACCAATCCATGTTGAAGACCTCCACAACTCTAAAAGACCCTTGAGGAGATGATCCATTTCACCATTCCCAAGTCGCTTGGCTGAAGAAAGGAAAGTCTCCTGGAGGAGTCAACCAGATTAGAGAAATCTCAAGAAGCAGATGGGGAGCCCTAACCCCATAGGCTCCTTTGGTCTCATACCACATTCCTGATTTTCCCAAAAGTTTCAAAGGAGGGGAAAGAGAAAACCGTCCTTGCTTGCATCCTTCTTAGATTGCATCCACTCCCCGACTCCTTAAGGCCTTCCTCATGGAAATCGTAGGCGCGATCTTGACAAAACCCGAGGGTCTAGTTGACTTGGTGCTGTCCCACAAAGATCCCGGAGAAGGAGGGGCAGCATGACAAAGAGAATCTCCAAACTCCTGAATTAGAACCGAAGCAACCGTTGTAATCCAAACTCCAGCGTCCTTAGGAGAATCCTCTTCTGAAACCTCCTCCAAAGCAGCAGGCGGAGAGGAAGGCTTAAGAGAAGAAGAGGGCGCCTATCAGGCGGCGAGCCTGGAAGAAGCACTCCTGTCAAATCGAAGAGCGCCTACCAGGAGAATGGCGCTGACCCGGACGGGCGCCTGTCAGAGAGGGGTCCTGTCCACTGATGAGAGCCTTCCAGGAGAGGAGGCCCAAAACGAGGGCGCTTGGTGGAGAGCGCGCCTGCCGGAAGGAGGGAGCCTGGCAGACGACGCCGCCTGCCCAAAGGAGAAGTACAGTGAGGCGAAGTGCGCCTGGAAGGAGAGGGAGCTTCTCTCCGATGACGAGCGCCTGGAAGAAGTGCGCTGCTGGGAGACTGGCGCCTGTTCGGTTCCTTAAGAGCGCCTACTGAGACGAAGAAAACTTGCTGGAAGAAGGAAGCTTGGCAGAGAAGAGCGACTTTTCACTTGAAGACGAGCTTCCTGGAACTCTTGACAGGAAGAAAGTCATCCTTCCTACGAGAAGAGGAGTCTTAGCAAGAGATCCAACAAGCGCCGATAACTGCTCCTGGAGGCCGATCAAAATCTTCTTCGGTGAATCCTTCACCCCCTGATGGAGAGGAGGAGGGGATCTACGAGCTCTCTTCCTGACAATAGAGAATCCTCCGGGAAGCGCTCAGGGCTCGAGTCCAAACGCTCTACTCTAGGAGCCTTCCAAGATCTCTTCAAAGGGCGCGACTCCTCAGCCGAACTCCAACCACGCTCTCGGAGAAGACGCGTCAGAAGACGAAAACACTTTTCAGGATGCCTTTTCTATGGCGATCCAAGGCAGCCTGGGACGCAACAACAGGATCTGCCGAAGGGACGCCTGATCGCTGGGGATGCTCTACATCCTCCCTGCGGCTTTCGACATTCCTCCTCCACTGGTCCTGGGAGTTTGGAAGAGGTCTAGGCCTAGGAGCAATGCGGAGCCGATCAGACGCCCTCCACTACACTGGGGACACTGCACATATCACTGTCACTCTTACCTTCCTTCATCGCACGCAGCTGCGATTTCATACTGAAGTTCCGCTTTCATCGCAGCCATTTCAGAGGACGAATCCACAGGTTCGATGAAGGGAGAAGGGGGCTGAAACCAAAGGATTAGGAGAGTCTACTGGGTTAATTTCTAAATCGTGCTCAGCAGAGCGAGACCTACTCGAGCTTCTGGAGGAAGCCTTCTCAACTCTATCCTTTTCAAGCTTCTTCAGATAAGAAGACAAAACCTTCCATTCCTGATCAGACAATTTCACACTCCTGCACCTATTGTCCGAAGAACAATCATTCCCCCTACACCTCATACATACAGTGTGAGGGTCTACCAAGCTTTCGCAACCTCACCTTACATTCTTGCCTAGCACACACACGGAACACAGGCGAAACATTAACGTCAGACATCTTAATGAACAATCCAAAAGCAAATCCAAAAAAACAGTCCACAAGCGTATGCCAAACCAAAGATCCAATACGTCACCAAAATCAGGCCAAAAGATCCTCAGCAAGCGAGAAAAACGAAAATCAAAGCAGGAGGAACCAACAACAGATGTTGCCGGAACCAGCGACAGAGAAAATCTGATTAGAAAACGGAATGGTTCCTTTCCCGCCACCCAGCGGGCGGTATGGTTGATCACCTGACCTACCTGTGCGTGTGCCGCGAGTTTTGAAATTCTGTCGGGAACGCCGGAGACTATAGCTAAGTATATATCTGACGGGTAAGTTGCATGTACAAAACTGCAAGGTTTAAAGTGCATTCATGGGAAAGTACCTATCCTGGATGACTTAGCATGTTTGCCAGAACATTCAGTTGACTGGGCACAAACTAGGACATTAGGACAATATTCCTCTCCTCTGTCCAGAGAAGTAAATCCATGGTGATGGCTACCAAGGTTTTCAACCTCCTGCCCCCTTGTCTCCTTAGATTAGTCAGAGATGTTGAGTTGTCTGAGAAGACAGAAATTTAACTTTGTTGGTCACTGCACTTTCCAGGTCCTGCAGCCCCTTCTGGATAGCCAACAACTCTTTATAGTTTATGTGAAAACTTGCCCCGACTGGTGACCATACTCCTGAAGCGACCTGATTCCCCAAAAACTACACCCCAGCCCTCATCCGAGGTATCTGAATACAGTGAGAGGTCTGGGCTTGGGGACTTGATGACTTCCTGCAAGCAGCACTTCTTTGGACATCCACCAACAAAGGTAAGGAAACAGTTCTTGGCTCCATGGCACCAACTCAGGAATTGGCTGTGTGTCTCTGTGCCGGTGTCTCTTCAAGTGCAACTGAAGCGGTCTCATCCATGGTTGAGCTCCCGGACTAACTTCTGAGAAGACATGACCTAAAGGAGACAGCCAGCATTTGGTGGGCATGCTCTTTGAGGAGGCGAATTCTCACAATTGATAAGAGACAGTCTACTTGAGCATGTTGGTAAAACCATGAAAAGAATGGAATTGATCAGCATGCCTAGGTAGGTCACTCTTTTGTCAGTTCCAGAGAAGATTTTGCAACATTCTGCTAATAGTGCAGCAGATAATTGCATATTTCATAAGAATCGTTCAGATAGTGAAACAAGCATGAAATTTTGCACAAGTGCTCTTAAAGTTCCCTCTATCAGAAAAGGGCGCTAGCCACACAAAAATTTAATATGGCGCCAAATTCCAAGATGGCGCCAGTATCGACAGATTTTGGCTAATTTTTCACTAGAATGGCATGTATTTGCTTCTAGCAATATGGTAAAGCTCTTCCATACTATTTCTTGTGAATATTATGTTTCTGTAGCTTCCCAGTACAGTTTACCTTTAAATATGGGGGCTATATGGCTGCAAGAAAAGGTAGAAACAATAATTATAATGAGAAATAATGCCTGTTCAACAATTATCGCTTTAAGCATGGATCTTGGTTTCTGTGGTTTTAGATCCTAATGAGGCCATCTCTTTCGAATAACTCATCAATTTTGAAGGAAAATTAATAAATGTAAAAGAGTGTATGTCTGCACACAACCAGGGCACACTGGTGACATCACTGCTGTGTAACTCAGCATGGGGTTCAGTGCCAGCTAATCCAGCTTTACTAATCCTGTAGTCTTAGACTAGTAGTTGTAGTATAGTTTAGTTTAGTGTCCCAAATGCTTTCTAACAGCCCCAGACCAGCTATAGTTAGATAGCCGCACCTGAATAGACAGGATGTGCCAGCCGGGAGAGCCGAGCCAAAGGTATGGGGCTGTACATGATGGTTCATGTACTTACCCGGATGGTGTACAGATCACACGGGACTTAAATGGCACTGGATGAATGATCGGGCTAGGTGTAGGAGACCGAACCTAGTTGAATCCCATACAGGAATGTGTGCTTTGTTTAAGGTGGTAAAAGGATAACCCTCGGCCTTAATCAAAAGTGAAATCATGGCAGAATGTGATGCCAATCCAATATTGAGCAGTAGAAAAACAAACTGGAGTTTGTGTTGTCTTTGTCAGAAGGACAGCATACACTGACTACTGTGCTGAGAAAGCAAACAACAATGAGCAGGCATTAGAGTTTGAGGAGTGGTGTGACCTTCGAAGACAGCAGAGTCCACAGTTCCACTTCTGGCACATGGTGTTGTCTATGGAACTTGTGATATTCCTACTGATCAGGTCCTTCTGTGAGGCCAATTTTGTCCTCTACTGCCAGGCATTGCATGAGCTGATACCCTACTTCTTTTCCAACAATAATACAAACTATGCTCGTTGGCTTGCTGCTATTCACCTCAGGGACATGCTTACCCTAGAGAGTTCACACCCAGAGTTGCACAAGGGTTTCAAGGCTGGCAACTTTGTTGTGCACAAGACCAGTCGCCAGTTCTCAGCAATGGCTCTTGACCAAGCTCATGAGCAGACCAATGCCTTTTATAAAGGCTGATGGCGAGCCATTGGGCTGACTGAAGATCCGTCAGCACTCAGAAGATGGATGGTGGCTGGCCCAGAGATCATCCGCTTGGTGTCTGCATACGAAACAGAGGTTCAAAGTAAGGAGTCTAATGAGCAGACAATACACCATGAACAAACACCTCATGCGCAGAAGACATTCTTGGAGAGAGTCAGCAAGCTGTCATTGGCTTTGCAACACTTGGGAAGTCCTTTTCAGGAAGAGAGCCAGGATCTGTATTCCATTGACAACAAAGACATTGCCCACCCCAGCTCAGCAGAACTTCTACAGACACACCTTGACAGAGGCCGCACTAAATTTCAGAAGTTTTCAGACTCTTTGGCAAACAATGCAGTCTCCTTCTATGAGCCGATAAAGAAGAACAGAACTGACTTCTTCAGGCAAGAAGCTGCTCCTGTAGAACAGTCAAAGCAGAAACTTGAAGGAGGATTGCCAGCTTTTCTCAAAGCTATTTATATCCTGTCAGAGCCGTGAATGTGATCTGCAGGAATTCTTCCAGCACGAGAATCAAACATTCCCAGCTTCCTTAGTGAGGGTGGTAGGCTGTACACATGTCAGAAGTCTCAGCTGACCTCGGTCCTGAGAGTCATGTTACACTAGAAGACAAAGAACCAAAGACTGATGTCCTCATTGTAGATGGATCAGCTTTGGTCCATGCCTTGCCACCAAAGAAAGGAAAGACCTTTGAGGGCTATGCACTTTGCGACTTCTTGCCTGTGATACAATCCTATAGCAGCAAGTACACATCATCACATCTTGTATTTGATGTATACAATACATCCAGCCTCAAAGCTGAGACCAGGCTCCAACGTGGTCAAGGAGGAAGGCGCAAGGTGACAGACAAGAACACAATTCCATCCAACTGGCGCAATTTCCTAAGACACGATGCCAACAAGACAGAGTTGTTCCAGTTCCTGGCAGACAAAAGTTGCCCAGATGTCTGCCACAAATGTTGTCATTGCCACGAAAGGGTCTGCTGTCCTCAGCACTCATGAGACTAGTCTTCAGGGACTGGAAAAGTGCTCTCATGAGGAAGCTGACACCCGCATCTTTCTCCATGCCAAATATGCCACAGAACATGGAGCCAAGACCATCACGTTAATTAAAGCAAATGACACAGATGTTCTTGTCGTTGCAGCCAGTGCTTTCTCCACTCTCCACAATCTAGGGCTAGAGAAGCTATGGGTGGCATTTGGCCAAGGCCAGAGCCTGCGCTGGATTGCTGTGCATGACCTGTGCAACTCTCTGGGCCAGGAGAAGGTGAATGGCATGCTCTTCTTCCATGCGTTCACAGGCTGTGATACAGTGTCAGCCTTCCGGAGCAAGGGCAAGAAGACCGCCTGGCAGACATGGAACATCTTTCCAGAGGCCTCCACTGTGTTCTCCAAACTGAGTCACTACCCTCTCAGAGTGGAAGAGAGTGACCTGAAGGTCCTGGAGAGGTTTGTCATACTTATGTATGAAAGATCCAGCACTGCTGGCACTGTGGATGAGGCTAGACTTGATATGTTTGCCAGAAAACAAAGGGCATATGAGGCCATTCCACCAACCAAGGGAGCTCCTCCAACACACCAAGCGTGCTGCGTACCAGGCTGGTTGTGTGGGGGCAGGCCACCCAGTGTCAGCCACAGCCAGAGAACCCTGCTGAGTGGGGATGGCAAAAGTCTGGTGAAGCATAGCAAGTCCTCTGACAACCAACTCGCCCTTAGCCAAGAGTTGCCAACAGCTTACCAAATGTGGATGCAAAGCAGGCTGTCGGGAAAGGTGCAAGTGCTACAAGCTGGGTCTTCCCTGCACAGCTCTGTGTGCACTTGCAAATGTGAAGTCTAGATAAATATTGCCCTCTCTTCAGTAGATAATCTTTTGAGCATCCAACGTGTCATGCTATGCCTACCTTCTTATCCTCGAATTTTTCAAAGGTGTAGGTTGAGAGACCTATACATAGATTGGTTAACGTTTAGTCCGTGATTTCTCTTCTTTTCTTTTTATGGTTACAGTCTTAGACACAATGTTGTATGTGACCATACCATTACTATTTCAGTTGAAAATAGCATATTAGTTAAACTGTCTGATCACATGAATATACCATTAAATAAAAACAGTTGGTCTCTATGTTCAACTAGCGCTGTGGATAGAAAAACTTTTATGGCAACCATTTTGTACGCATCTTGGTTACAATTCATTTAGTAAGGGTTTTCAATAAAATGTGTGGTATGGAACATTTTATAACCTAAAAGTTGAGGTTTAAAAAAAAACTGGCATATTCCATCCAATAGATGCTCCCAAACCAGTGAATCTCAACATAGATGGCGGCCATTTTGAAAAATAGCCGCCATCTTGGATTTTCAGGTGGCAGCGCCCTTTTCTAAGAGAGCGTAGTCTTAGGAATGTTTGTGCCAAATTTCATGCTTGTTTCACTATCTGAACGATTTTTACAGCAATCTGCTGCACTATAAGCCTAGTACTAGCTCTCATGCCCCCTGGCAATCCTCCCTGGACTTTGCAATAATAATCCAATTGTACAGGTACAGAAGTATCTCTACTCATAGTTCGTGAAGCCATTTTTAAAATAATGGAGATAGCACCCTAGTCAAATCTGGAGGCACGGAACTTAGCCTGAAACAAAGAGCTCAAAACTTATATGTCCTTCCCCCAAAAACAAAGAGTATCAACTTCCTTGAACATTGGTGAATGGGTACATGAAAGCACGCATCTTTCATGTCCACCGCAAACATCCAACCCCTTCTCCAGGGTGGCTAAGACTGTGGAGGCCTACCCCATGGAAGAAGGGGGCTGCTGGACATAGAGGTTGTGCTTGGATTTTTTCCAGGACAGACCTCCAGCCTCCTGTTGCCTTTGGAATTAGGTATAGCTTGTTGTAAAACCTGGCAACATAGCCAGTATCTCCTCTACTGCTGCCTTCTCTAACAGAGCAGAGACTTCCTGATTCAGCACACAATCTCTTCTCTAGGTTGCCTCTGTATGACTGAAAGGTTATGGGATGGTTTGAAAGAGGAGGTGAACTTCTTAAAGGAATGCAATAACCTTCCAAAAGTACTTTCTTTAATCATGTGTCTACATCTAAGTGCTCCCACACTTGAGCAAAAGTGGTCCCACCTGCCACCCACAGGTACCTGAGGACTCAAAAGCCTTGCCAAACACTGGACTTATTTGATGCAAAAGACTTTTCAAATCTGTTAAAGAAAAATTAACTTATGGATAATTCTTCTAGCGCCATCAGGAAACCAGTAAAAAGAAAAAAAACACAAAAGAATTGATGGCAAAAAGGTAGGTTGATAGGCCTAGGTGGCAACGGTCACCTCCATCGCTGATGAATCAAGGACATGACGTATCTCAGTTTCTTCCAGCCCATGAAACTTGATTGAGGGTTGGTTAGAGGTAGGCAGTATGAGTGAAGACTACAGGTTTGTTGGCTATGAGAAATACAAATTGATTAAAAAACTTGTCATTTGTTCATATGCAGAGCAAACCTAGGTCTTAACTTATGGATAGACTCACTTTGGAGGAGGAAAGAAAGTCTGGAACCAACTGGAGGTTCAGCACACTTGCTGACATTTCCTGGTTTAAAGAAGCGTATGGAAGGAAACTAAAGCCTCTGGCATGATAAATAAGAGATCATTTAACATCCAGACTTCTGGACCTTTGTACAATGTTATGCGACAATGTAGAAGGAGGTTAAAGAGCTATATCTGTAGATAACAAACCTTCATAGCCACAGATAGTTTGCTATCAATCCTCTTTCCCTGTGCTAGAGAGAGGAGGGACTTACTTTTGCAAAAGTTTTAATACTCATAAGCCAAACTCAAACAAAAAGGCTGTAATCTCACCTGTATCAAACCCGATCCAGCACATGATGGAAAGGTTTCTCACTGCCTGCCGGGTAGAGAAGAGAAGGGAAAAGGAAAGAGACCAGTTATCTCATTCATTCTTACTTTCATACCATCATCTTAGGTCAGACACAAGCTGTCCCCCTAAGGGAACTGGATGAGTTACACAACCTGCTGAGCAGCCACCAACGGACCCAAGGAAAAAGTGTTCAAGGACCTGCAGGCAACATCTCACAGATAGAAGGAAGTGATGGTGGTCTGACGAAGCCAAGTGCCAGCCTTCAAAAGCCTTTGAACAGACAAGTTTTTTTGAATGCAATAGAAGGCCCTCTAACATCATGTGCTCTTGCATGCATTGTGTTAGGACTGAGGCATGAGGTCGAACTATAAGTTTGTCTGATAGTTTTAATGAAGCCAAATGGAGATCGTATTCTTGGACACTTTTTCTTGTTCTGGCCAGTGCTAAGGAAAAGTCTTGGCACCCCATCAGTCTGAGATGACGAGTCCTTTTCAGATAACAGCATAGTGCTCTGACAGGGCAAAGGAGCAATTTGTCTGGATCAATTGTCAACAAAGTTACATTAAGAGACAGAATTGAAAAGGATTCAAATCTGTCATGAGACGAGGGGTTTTGAAGTCTTAGCCACGAATTTTGGGACAAATTCGAAGGCTATGGACATCCAGTCCCTTGTAAGTTTGACATCAAAGGATAGTCCATGGAGTTCACCAACTTGTTTCAAAGTGGCCAGTGCCAACTGAAAACCATCTTGAGAGTCAGGTTCCTGTCTGACGATGGCATAAAGGCTCAAAAGGAGTACGGGTGAGGCTGCCCACTACCAAAGTCAGGTCCTAACTGGGTGGTCTAAGCTCTGAATTAGTACCTGACTGCATTAAATCTAACCTACTACCCTGAGATGACTTAGTGGATGTAGGAGGATCTATATCCACTAGAGAAGAATCTACAGACCTATCTCTATCTTTGTGAACAAGTGTTAATTCTAAAGATGACCTAGATTCAAGACTAGCTGCTCTCTTTTACTCTCTAAGTCCGTCCTTCTCTCTTCTAATTAGGCAATTAATAATCTTCTATATTTCTTCCAAAGACCAATCCTGCAATGATCACAACGGTTGTCTGAATCACAATTTACCCTCAATGATCAATACATATTTTGAGTATCGTGTTTCAATGAACCCATTCTGGTCTTACAACCACTTACCTTACAAAAATCTAACAGATTTCGATACGGAAGATTGAGATGAAGAATCCATATTGTCAAAACCAAACCAAAATCCAGACAACCCAATTCATTAACCGAGAAAAATGTACCCAAAATTCAGAGCAGCTGTCTACAACGGCCAGTTTCATCAACAAGTGAAGAATGACAACCCAAACAATCGCTGTCTACCCCCACCCTCCAAGGAGTAGGGTTAAATATCGGAAATGTTCATTAACAATTGTTTCAATTTTAATACTTGTTGAACCTGTGTCAAGGACTCGCAGATAAAGCAAATATTAGTAGATAAATTTCACCTAAAAAAATATATACTTTACTACACGCAATTACATGTATGTTTACGTTGAAGCCTAAGTTTTTAAAATGTCTGGCCACTGTAAGCATGAAGAGCAGTGCACACAGGCAAGCCCCGCCCACTGCTTATGTCACACCATCCCTTGAAGCTGATTGGTTGGCAATGGTTTCAAAAAGTTGTTTAATCTGCGGTTCTCTTCATCTCCACTAATTTTGCAATGGTTGTTTTACCAAACTAAAATACGTTCTGCTGATTATCAAAAGGAAACTTTATATTATCCCCTGAAATAAAATCATAATATGCATCTCCCTAAAATGGTAAAAATATAGGAAAATATGAATGAAGTCAGGAGTGTTCCGTGATGCTGCAATGTTGTTTTCCGTAATTAATGTTCACCTAAATATGGAGGTGACACAGGGAATGCCTTGCATTTGAATCGGTGCACTTGAATTACAGGACAATGATAATTACCACCTGATATTGTCAGAGCTATCCAGATTGGTATTTCCTACTGATTTTAGGAAATTTTACTACATTTTAATAGTCATAATATAAATTTCATTGTAATCGTTTACACATTTGGTGGGATGACAAGCAGTAATTGCACTCTACTAAACCAGAATATGCCCATGTTTATCTTAAAGTTACAGTATGATAGGCTATACAAGTCATATTAGATATAATTTGCTGAGAATTCTCTGAAGGACATTATCACCATTTAAAAAAATAGGATAATAAAAAATGACGTAGACCTATAATGTCCTATGTCATTTTCTTGGTTAACGCAGCTTATGGTATTTGGATTATAGGCCTATCTTATATTCAGCCATTTTAATGTGGTTCTAATTTTGGTTATTCTTGTTTTTGTTGCAGCTGCTATGTGCTTGTAGTGTATTTGAAAATTTTTCATATGGTAACCTAACACTGCAGAATAATAAACATAGACCCATTCATAAAATACTAGTGTAAAGATTTATCTGCCTACTATTGTTAATTGAAATTTATTCATTTGTTTTAATTAAAAGTAACTGAGATCTTTATGAATTTAGTCTACTCTAGAATGTTCTCCTAACAACAGAGAGAGAGAGAGAGAGAGAGAGAGAGAGAGAGAGAGAGAGAGAGAGAGAGAGAGAGAGAGAGAGAGAGAGAGAGAGAGAGACAAATTTACTGACTCTTATGTAGATTACCCAACAGGGTAATCTACAAACTTGCCCCAACAGCAAATGAATCATGGGCTACTCGCAGACTGGTTTGGATCATCTCATACATAACTTTTTCAGCTATCATTTATTTTTTTCTTATTTTGTTCAGTATCTTATGATGCTTTCCTACCATAGCCTTCATTTCATAGAAATGCTACAGCAATCTTCTATTTACTCATCACAGTAATATAATTTGTTATCCCTTTGTAAATATATTTTCAGTATAATTCATTGAGAACAGTTTGATAGTTGTGTGTAAAGAATGAGCAAGCCTATGATTGGCCTATGTGTGCCTTTAGGCTACCTGCCCACAAATTTCACTCTTATTCTCTGTGATATAAGTGGCTTTACATTTACTATGTCCATCGACTCGAGTACACATGTATGTGCACTGCATATGCACATGCTTATGCATGTACATTTCACCATATGCATATACATTATTCATTGTGGGGTCAGAGCCACTATATTGATTAAAAGCTACTCTATTTCCAACAGATACAAGTGTAAAACTATTCGCAATAAGAATTGATGCATAGGCCCATGCCCTGTCATTGCCTCAATCTTAAAATATAAGAAATTGATGTGTACGCTTATGCCCTGCATTGCCTCAAAATATAAGAATTTTATATGTAGACCTAACTCACAATGATATTAACATTTGACATGCAGGATTATGATGAATTAATACCCTAATATCGGAAGTGGCTGCATAAGCCTATGCTTCATTTCAATTAATGTGGAATCACTTATGTAGGCAAAAAGCAAGATGCTTTTGCATTTTGACTCTGCATGATCAAAATAAACAAAAAAGATGCACAAACAGAATGTTCCAAGATCTTCGTAACGATATTATGCAACTTAACCCTCTAACGCCGAGCCTCTATTTACAAAAACGTCTCCCGTATGCTGGCGGCGTTCGGGAGTTAGCGCCGAAGTGGAAAAAAGTTTTTTCAAAAATCACAGCACACTTAGTTTTTAAGATTAAGAGTTCATTTTGGCTCCTTTTTGTCATTGCCTGAAGTTTAGTATGCAACCATCAGAAATGAAAAAATATCATTATCATATATAAATATTGAAATACATGACAGCGCAAAAAAACATTTTCATATATAATTTTATACAAATCGTGCTGTGAGCAAAACAGTTAAAGCTAAAAGGGTTTTTTTTTTTTTGTATTGTACACTAAATTGCGATGATTTTGGTATATAACAAATTGTAAAGCGATCACAGCAACACAGAGAAAATATTATCACAAATGATACATGAATTCAGAACACGACGGACATAAAAATGTTTTTTTCAAAAATTCACCATAAATCGAAATATTGTGCTAGAGACTTCCATTTGTTGAAAAATGAAGCTAATTGATTGAATATTACTAGACTGTAAGAACTCATTGACCGAAAGTCGAATTTTTTTCTATTTATCGTGATTTATATGAAAATATTCCAAAACTGATAAAGCTACAACCATGAGTTATTTTCTGTTGTATTGTGCATGAAATTGCACATTTTCATATATAAAAGTTTATGTAACGACTAATATATAACGGTGCAAACATTACGACAATGTGACGAAAGAATTTCTGAGATGTTCGCCGAAGTTACTGCGCCGCAGACGTAAGGGAAAAAGGTTTTTTTTCAGAAATTCACCATAAATCGAAATATTGTGCTAGAGACTTCCAGTTTGTTGCAAAAAATGAAGGTACATGATTGAATATTACTAGAATGTAAGAGTTTTAGCTTATAATTGCGTTTTTACCATTTCGGTCGAATTAAAGTTGACCAAGGTTGAAATTTTGGCAGTTATCGTGATTTATATGAAAATATTTCAAAACTGATAAAAAGCTACAACCATGAGTTATTTTCTTTTGTATTCTACATGAAATTGCACACATTTCCATATATAAAACTTTATGTAACGACTAATATAAAACGGTGCAAACATTACACGACAACGTGATTTAAAGAATTTCTGGCGCTGACATAAGGAAAAAGTTTTTACAAAAATTCACCATAAATCGAAATATTGTGCTAGAGACTTTCAATTTGTTGCAAAATGAAGGTAAATGATTGAATAATATAGAATGTAAGAGTTTTAGCTTATAATTGCGTTTTTTACCATTTCGGTCGAGTTAAAGTTGACCGAGGGTTGAAATTTTGGCAGTTATCGTGGTTTATATGAAAATATTTCCAAACTGATAAAAGCTACAACCATGGGTTGTATTTGCTGTATTTTACATGAAATTGCGCACATTTTCATATATAAAACTTTATGTAACGGCTAATATAAAACAGTGCAAAAATTACGACAAAATGACGAAAGAATTTCTGAAATTTTGGCGAGTTACATAACATATAAGGAAAGTTTTTTCAAAAAATTCACCATAAATCGAAATATTGTGCTACAGACTTCAATTTGTTGCAAAATGAAGGTAAATGATTGAATATTACTAGAATGTAAGAGTTTTAGCAAACAATTGCGTTTTTCAACCATTTTGGTTGAGTCAAAGTTGACCGAAGGTTGAAATTTTTTGTAGTCGACGTACGATACGTCCACTCGGCACCCAACAGACAATTTTAGTCGACGTATGATACGTCCAGTCGGCGTTTAAGGGTTAATATATCTTTTATTGGAGATATCAATTGCATACTTCACAATTCCGGGAACTCAAATCTGTGGTGTCATCATTCATGGATGGAGCTCAACATGACCGAACAGAGTCAAATCCGTACTGGCAATCATTTGGACTATTAACTAGTGTGACGTCATTCCCTTTCGAGAGCTAGCCAATCACTGGCGTGCAGTGGCGGGCTTAACTACAAAGGGCCATGGATTTTGCTATAATCAAGGCCACTGAAAATAGATCTATCTTTCGGTGGTCTCAGTACAGTATAATGCTGCATAAGCCACGGCCCATGAAACTTTAACCACGGGCCAGTGGCTGTCTATCCTATATTGTCGTTAGAACCACGATTATGGCTAACTTTCACCTTAAATAAAAAAAAAAAACTACTAAGGCTAGAAGGCTGGAATCTGGTATGTTTAATGATTGGAGAGTGGATGATCAACATACCAATTTGCAGCCCTCTAGCCTTAGTAGCTTTTAAGATCTGATGGTGGAGAGAAAAAGTGTGGAAAGAAAAAAGTGTGGCCAGAAAAAAGTGTGGAGGGACAGACATAGCTGGCATAATATTTTTCCTTTCAAAAAACTGAAAAAGGTTTACTTTCTTGTAAACAATACAGTATTTTAGGGTGCTTGGTGCAAATGAAAACTGTATCGCCTACTGAACCGCGTGTCGCATACGAGAGAAAAAGAAGGGGGTTACAGTACTTTACTTGTTTCTGAGTTTATTTATGGAGTTTATTTTGTTACATGTACTGTATAGGAAAATAAGGTAGACAATTGTTTTTTGCATAAAGTTTTCAGTTGAAAGTATGATGGTTGTTCTTTATAAGCATATTTAGTGTTTATGGCTATGCAGTATTGACAAGGTATGGTGAGGAAGGGTATGGAGTTGCCGTTGAACACCAGCAATTGTTTTTACAGTATAGGGCTTATTTTGTTACAAATATGGGAAAATATGGTAGATAATTGTTTTCTGCATAAATTTTTCAGTTTAAAGTGTGATGGTTTTTGTTTATAAGCATATTTTGTGTCTATGGCTATCTAGTATTGACAAGGTATGGTGACGAAGGGTATGGAGTTGCCCTTGAACACCCATAATTGTATTTATAAGGCTTATTTTGTTACAGATATGGGAAAATAAGGTAGACAATTGTTTTTTGCATAAAGTTTCAGTTTAAAGTGTGATTGTTGCTGTTTATAAGATTATTTAGTGTTCATGGCTATGCGGTATTGACAAGGTAAGGTGAGGAAGGGTACAGAGTTGCCCTTGAACACCCACAATTATATTTATAGGGCTTATTTTGTTACAAATATGGGAAAATAAGGTAGATAATTATTTTTTGCATAAAGTTTTCAGTTTAAAGTGTGATGGTTGCTGTTTATAAGCATACTGTATTTAGTGTTCATGGCTATGCAGTATTGACAAGGTAAGGTGAGGAAGGGTACAGACTTGCCCTTGAACACCAGCAATTGTATTTATAAGGCTTATTTTGTTACAAATATGGGAAAGTAAGGTAGACAATTGTTTTTTGCATAAAGTTTTCAGTTTAAAGTGTGATGGTTGTTGTCTATAAGATTATTTAGTGTTTATGGTTCTACAATACTGACAAGGTAAGGTGAGGAAGGGTACGGAGTTGCCCTTGCACACCTATAGATTTTTTACTGGCCATTATCCAGATTTCATCATTACCCAACAGGGCCTTGGCTCTAGTAATCAGGATAACTGAAGGATTACGGTAGACTGTGAATCCTTCTCATAAAAGAAATCTAATAAAAAAGCATAACATACTAACTCAAGTATTACCTGAATTGCACTCAATGTATACAAAAGATGTGCATCATGACCAATGCTGGGAGCAAATCCCCCTGTGGTTGGATCATGACACTTTTTCACAAATGTTATAATTTCTGTGCGGTCCATCTTTCCCAGCTGATCAAGCAAGTCAACAGCTGATATTCCCCAATAAATACCAGACATCCGGAAATGCTCTGTCATAGTGTATTCCTGTGAAAACCAAAAGTAGAAAAAATGATTTAATTATTATCATTATTGCTTTTACATTATCGTTATTATACAACACTAGTTTTCCAAACAAACTCATCAACCATATGCAACTTGTGATGAGACAAACTATGCACTGGTCTCCTACATACTTAAACTGTACTTGTCAAATACAAAGAAAATCACAAATTCCTGTGCACTGTGAACCTGTAGTTTTTATAACTTCCAATTATTTTGTGTAAAAGAAATAATTCTTTCACATACCTCAATTCCAAACTGTACTTTGAAAACTATTAAAGAACTGAATTTGCTTTTTAAACATCTATATTTTTTCTAAAGCATTTCAACTAGCTCACAAAGTGACAGTCCTCAACACTAAAAGGGCTTGACAGAAATGATTGTGTTCAGTAATGAGAGATGAAAACTGGAGCAAAGTAAAGTTAAAAGTAAAGTTAAAGAGTTTACACAAGTAAGTGGAAAAAGACTAAAAGAAACAGATGAGAAGTAAGACCGAAGTGCATTGGACTAGGCTGTCAGTGGTTTAACTCAAACAAGCAGTGTACAATAAATATAACAAAACCATGCACCAACACTCTAGGAATAACACTCCAACCAACTTCCTACAAGATTTTAACCAAAATTACAAAATTATTAAAGACAATCTAGAACTATCCACTAAAAAAAAAAAATATTACTAGGCTGGCATTGTGATTTTTGGATGAGAAGACACACAATAGGTCAGATATCCTCAATCAGGTAACTATTAAAAGAATATTGAGGCAACAGTAGACAAATGTGGCAGACCTTTGCAAACTATACAGTAAACAGTTCTACGAGGCATGCATAGACCATCCTTATGGAACATGAAGTCATATTCTGGTTAACCACCAAACAAAAGTCATGTTGAGATATTCCACAGAAGCAATTCCTGTAATGTTCTTTCATTGTAGAAGAAAAAGTACAATGTTGTGAATAGTGGACCAGTACCAGGATGCTTGTTGTCTTCCATGTTGAACATCTGGTTCTAGAAAAGCTAAAATGAAGCACTGAACAAGTACAAGATGAAGACAAGTTAACACAAGGAAATGAAGAAATCTTGTCCATTTCAGATGATATAGACAAAATGGGGCAATCAATAAAAGACAATAAATCCTTGTAGTACTAACCATTTACAGAGGCAGACTAAAGTGATATTATAAATGCACCCAATACAATTAGAGTAATGGGAATGTCAAGCAATAAAAAAATTGCAATGAACTGGACTATGAGATCTGTACCAGAACATCAAGCACTGAAGTAGCAAGGCCATTCAATACTATCAGGCTCCAAATTCAACTGAACATACAGTACAAAAAGAATTTATGATATACTGAGCAAAATGAAAATTTTAAAAATACAGTAATTTGCATTTTTCATAGGCATACAAACCACTGCCTTTTATGTAAGAGTATCCTTCAGTGCAAGCTGAGATGGTTGTTGTACTTGTTAATAAGGTAGTTAACTGATGGTTAAGGGAGGTGAATGGGGGAATACCCTCAATTACTGGGTAAGTATATATAATACTTTATTTTATCATAAAAATATAACTTTTATATAAGTAACTTACCCAGTAATTACTTAGCTGATTCCACATTGAAAGGTGGTAGGGAATCGTGGGCAGTAAAATAACAATCTTTATATGAAAAGTTAATGACCTAAAATAGGCTAACATTTTGAGACAATGTTTGTTGTTTCCTTACCTGGTGAGAGAGCTCTGCAGATAATTACTGCCTCTGGTTGGCACTCATCTCGACATGTAGAGATGTGACGGTATAATCAGAGTCATCTCTATGGAAGTGGGATATTCTGCTGTGAAGGAGTGCTCTCTGAAGGCTAACAGAACATACGGCAGAAACTTTGTAATGAAGGAGAATACCAAGGTCAACAAAGCTCATATCATTGCCCCCTGCCCAGGGTGCAGTACCAAAAATCAACAAAAACTAGCAATACAACCACCTACACCATAAAAATTAACATGACCACTACCCAACACTAAAAACTGGTGGGTACTCCACTCTTGTCCCCTCCAGGCTTCCCAGAACCCGACACCACGAACAAGGTGAAGAATTAAATACATAGGAAGGGATACTTCCTACACTTCCTCACCCATCACTATGCCAGCCACAGACATCGATCCTAGGGTACTGGAGTTTTCTTAAACAGTTTCACATCCCAGAGATAATGCATTGCAAACACCACATCTCACAGATAGTGCATTGCAAACACTGACTTGCTTCTCCAATATGTTTTTGAAGAATGGCGGATAAGGAAAGATTGTGCTTGAAAGCTACTGATGTAATGACTGCCCTAACATCATGAGCTTTAACTTTCATGATGTTCAAGTCATTTTCCTCCACTTGGGAGTGAGATTCAATAATAAGATCCCTCAAAAAGAAGGAAATGGCATTCTTAGATAAAGGTCTAGAGGGATTTTGACTGAGCACCACAAATTAGAAAACTGCCCTCTAATTTTCTCGGTTCGGTGCAGGTAGTACCTGAGGGCTCTCACTGGGCAAAGGACTCTTTCCTCCTCTTCTGTGCCTAAAATATCAGACAGGCTCTTAATGGTGAAAGAACGAGGCCAAGGGTGTGAAGGGTTCTTGTTCTTTGCCAAAAGACTTAATAGGAAGGAACAGACTGCTTCTCTGTTCGAAAAGCCGATCCTTCTGTCGATCGCTTGAATTTCACTTACTCTCTTCGCAGTGGCCAGCACTACTAGAAAAATAGTCTTCTTAGTTAAATCCCTCAGAGAGGAAGAGCGCGTGGGTTCCAAGCGCTCACTTGATAACCCACTAAGCACCACATGAAGATTCTGAGAGAAATTCTCCTCCTTTCTAGATCTGGTGATGTCGAATGACTTTATTAGGTCTGAAATATCCTGCTTAGAAGAAATGTCGAGGTCTCTGTGATGGAAAACAGAGCTGAGCATTGCTCTGTAGCCTTTTATGGTGGAAGAAGACCTTCCTAGTGAAGACCTCAAGTAAAGAAGAAAATCCTCTATTTGAGGGACAGACGTCCAGAGAAGATGAAACTCCGTTTCTTTGCACCAGGTCCTAAAAATTTCCACTTTGCCTGGTAAAGCTTGTTGGATGAGGCACATCTACATTTGGCAATGGCCTCTGCTGCCGATCGCGAAAAACCTTTCACTCGAACAAGGGCCAGAGTGGACAGGCCATGGTGGAAAATCCTACAGTGCGGTTGTCTGAGAAGACTTGGAACAGCAGAGAGGAGCCTTGGAAAATCTGTGAGGAGATCCAGAAGGTCTGAGAACCATTCCTTCTGTGGCCAAAAGGGGGCCACCAGAGTCATCTTTACATTGCTGTGAGGGCGGAACTTCTTGAGAACTGCCCTTATCATTCGAAGGGTGGAAAAGCGTGAAGGTCCAAATTCGACCAATCTTGTATCATCGCATCTGTTGCCCATGCGAGAGGGTCCGGAACAGGGAGCAGAACAGAGGTAGACAGTGATTCTGAGACTTTGCAAAATAAGTCTAGGTTGGTTGTCCCCATAACCTCCAAAGATTGGAGCACACCCGACTGTCTAATGTCCATTCCATCGGAAGGACTTGGTTCCAGCAGTTTAGTTCGTCCGCCAGGACATTGCATTTGCCTTGGATAAACCTTCTGACTAATTGGGTTTGGTTCTGGTCTGCCCAGCACAACAGAGCTCTTGCTATCTTGCACAAGGAGAATGAGTGCATTCCCCTTGATGTCTTATATAGGCCAAGGCTGTGGTGTTGTCTACATGTACTGTGATCATCTTGTTGCAGACTTCTGTTGCAAAATAACTGAGACCCAAGTGAACTGTTTTCAGTTCTCAGGTTGATGTGAAGCTGTTTCTCCTTCGGGGACCAAATTCCCGAGATTTCTCTGTTCCTGAGGAGCGCTCCCAACCCAGATCCAACGCATTTGAGAAGTCTAGGTCGGGGCTCACTGGGAGAAGAGATTTTCCCTCCGTCAATCTTTCTTCTGACTTCCGCCAACGTACGTCCTCCTTTATCTCTGCTGTGATAGGAAAGGAGTGAAGATCTTGATGTGCCTTCTGATCCCAGCAAGGTCTCAATTAAAACTGTATAGGCAGTCTCCGGTTATCAGCGGGCTCGGTTATTGGCGATCCAGTTTTACGGCACTTGTCTAGCGACAAAAATTGGCATTTTTTGGTGCTGAAAATCACTGATTTCTGCTTACTGGTGCTGATAATTGGGTATTGGGGCTGATACATACCTAACAGAGGCACTGATAACCAAAAATCAGAGATTTTTGGTGCTTTTGGCGCTGATAAGCACCAAAAATCGAGAACAATCACTGATTTTCGGTTATCGCTCACACCACAGAACAGAACCCCCACCGATAACTAGGGACTGCCTGTAGTGGCCTCATGTGCAGTCTCCCCAGTCTTACAAACTGCTCCAGTGAGGCCAGTGTGCCTAAAAGACTCATCCACTAAGTTGCTATGCACGAACGAAGGGTGAGAAACAGGTCCACCTTCCTTAAACAGTCCTCCACTCTCTTGGGGACAGAGAAGCCCGAAAACTCCGAGTCTATCAGAATCCCCAAATAGAGAATTTCTGAGTGGGAATTAGTTGAGATTTCTGAAGATTCAATAAAAGTCCTAAATCTTGAGTCATGCAAATCTTCTTCTGTAAGTCTTCCATGCATTGATCCTTTGTGGGTGTTAAGCAGCCAGTTGTCTAAATAAAGCAAGATCTTTACCCTGCTAGATGATGCCAACCCGCCAGGGAAGCGAGTACCCTCGTAAAACTTGTGGGGCAGTCGAAAGGCCAAAACAAAGAGCTCTGAATTGATAAACTTGGTCCCTGAAGACAAACCTGAAGTATTTTCTTGAATCCTCATGAATAGGGATATGAAAATAAGTGTCCTGCATGTCTAGGGAGACCATCCAATCCCCTGACAGATGGAAGCAAGAACTGATTGTGTTGTCTCCATATTGAATTTTGTCTTCTCTATGAAGGCATTCAAAGCACTCACGTCAAGCACCAGTCTCCACCCCATAAAGACTTGGGCACTACAAAGAGTCAATTGTAAAACCCTTCGACTTGGAGTTCCTGACTAATTCTATGGCCTTCTTGCTGATGAGAAAGGAAACCTCCTCTGAGAGGGCTCAATACCTCTCCGATCCTTCGGAGTAAGCCACAAGGTGATGGAGTGTTGGTTAAATTAGGGCCTCTCTGAAGGGGATAGAATAACCCTCCTTGAGTACTTTGACTACCCACTGGTCTGCCCCTCTCAAACCCCATCTCTCCCAGAAGAGAAGGGGCCTTGCACTCACTGGGGCATGGGGAATGAGGTCTCACTTGCAGGCTGAAGGTTTAGTTGATGACTTCTTGATGGTTCAGGTGTGAACCTAACTGATCCTCTGGGCCTAGATTGAGATCTGTCTGGCCCCCTGAAAGGTCCTAGGCAGCAGAGGAGAAGTCCTGGTGGGTACTGAGGACCAATCTCTCTGTCGCTTCATTGACTCTGTCAGAAGATCCTGGTTAGACTTCTTATGCAGGCTGAAACAATCTCACTAATGGTTGTCTGTGGGAAAGATGATGCTTGTCCAGCGGAGAAAAATAAAAGCGCTGACTTTTGGGACGAAGTAACACCTTTAGACGTAAAGGAAACCCAAAGTTCCCTCTTCTTAAGCATGCCCATTGCGTGTGATAGCTGAAGCAATCTCCTGCGGACTATCTCTGACTCCTATGTCAGCCAAGAGAGAAAACCTGAAGTTCTGAAGAGTAATCAGGCAGAAGCAATGGCTCTTGAACTTTTTGGCAGGAGTGTCTAAACACCAGTTCAGGAAACTTAAAACTTCAAAAGTCTTAAAAGACTTTTCAGGAGGTGGTCCATCTCTTGTGCTGAAAAGAAGACCTTCACTGATTGTAGCACGGATCTACGGCCTGCGCCGATGAGACCAGAGAAGTCCTCCTGGGAGGAGGCAGCCACTCCCAGGAAGGAGCTTCCCAGTAGCATAAGATAAGTAGCGAGACCTAGAAAGACGAAGGAGGGACACTAAAGCAGGCCTTTCCTGCTCCCCTCTTCTCGGAAAGCCAGTTCTCCACTTCACTAAGGGCCTCCTTGGATGAGGACTAGAGAACCAACTTGGGTAGTCCAGCAGTGTCCAAAGGCTGACTACTCATAATGAAAGATGAAGCCAGGGAAGAAGGAGTTTTCAGAGGCGAGAAGAAATCTGAGAAATTCTGGAGTAAAAATTTCAGAAGTGACGGGTAAGGAGTCGTTGGAGAATCTTGACCAAAATCCTCTCTCTTCAGACAAGGAAACTGAGACAAGGGAGCATCCGATGGAGGTGCCTTAGCAGAGGACGGTCAGAAGAAGTTGCAGGAAGTTATCCAACTTGTGTTGAAGAGGAGCTAAAGCTGATCCAAACTTGAAGCAGACTGACAATGCATCGCTGAACTGGACGAAGCTGATGCTTGAAGCTTAAAAGCCGACGCCAAAACACTGGTTGGTTCCTCCAAGGCAATGGCAGCAGGCGGAGAAGATGCACTATGATGTGTCGGAGCTCTAGAGTGAGCGGGAAGCATAAGCGAGATCGGGTACTACAAGGCACTCAGGCACTTCAAGCAGCTTGGATGCTTCAGGAAGCTCAGGCGTTTCAGGAAGCTTGGACGCCCAAGAAGCTTAGCTGATTCAGGGATTTAGTCGAAGGCAGATGTTCAGGTAATATACAGCGCCGCCACTACTGGGCACTCGCCAAAAAAACACTTATCAAGCACAGGGTGCTTGGCCGAATCGAGTGTTTAGACAAAGAACTTGCCGTACACTAGAAGTGGGGCGCTTGGAGTCAGAAAGAAGATGCTTCTTAGACAAAAAGGAGTGACTAAATACCTGCTCCTGGCATCCAGGAGAGGAATAGCTAAGGGCTGTCCCACTTACTGCAAGTGGGTTGAGGACTAAGAGCAGGCTCCCTCAACCTTTTGCTGGAAAGTCGAGAGCTAGATCCTTGAAAGAAGAACGCCTCTTCAAGGGACAAGACTTGTCGGAAAATGCCATTGGAGTTCACGGTATGGAGAAGAATCTCCTGAACTAGATGAGAGCTGATGCACATTCAAGATGCCTTCCATTGGCTGTCTCTTGACGAACCTGGGATGCAACAGGCTGGTCTGAGGGGCGACTGCCCGTGGGCAGACCCCACTGACCTCCCTTGGGCTAATGGTATGTCTCCTCCTGGTTCAGGGAGTATGGCAGTGACCGATGCCTAAGAGAATCAGGGACAAATAGCCACCTCCTGTATTAGTACTTCACTTTCACTTTTCTTATCAAACTTATCCATATGGACACGATTAATGCCCCTAATTGGGCCACTATACCTACCACCATATTAATTCTCTGTTCAAATTTTTTTTCCATGCTGGTAAGCAAATTGGGTCTAGAAGTGTGAAAATCAGAGCAGGAGTAGGTGGTCTAGGAGTATGTACTTATATGGGGGAAACAGGAACAATAAGTGATAAAGCAGGAATAACTACATCATTAGATTTAGAGTCGTCTGACTAGCTAATTTCTCGCTGGCTTTAGCGGCTGCCTTCCTCTTGCAATCTCTCTCTTTATTTAAATGAGAAGTCAAGGTCTTCCATTTACGCTTGTCCCAATCCCTGCACTTGTTGCATGTCAAATCAATGGTACAAACTTGCCCTCTGCAATTTATGCACAGGGGTGAGAGTCATCGGGTAATTTTCGTTACACAGGTACTGCAGCCTTTGCTGCAATACTGGAAACTAGAAGAGCTAGTGTCTGACATACTAACTAGCTAAAAAGTCACAATCAGTAACACAAATCCAATCAAGAAAAAACAATGCAGAGAGGCTACCATACAAAGAATACTTCACCGGATGGGAAGAAACAACAATAGTCAAAACCAAGCTGCTTAGTCAACACAGTGTGTGGGATGATACAAGCAGCAGAAACAAATTGATCTATTGGCTTAGTTGTTCCTCTCTCTTACCCCCTGAAAGTGGGTGGGTCTTGTCACCTACACAAAACAAAAGAATCGCTACTACAATTTCAAAATTTAACCTGCCATTCGAGTAGAAACTCTTAGCTAATTAATTACTGGGTAAGTTACTTATATAAAACTATAAATTACTATAATTTAAAAATCTGTCATTTGTTCCTACAGAAATAAAGTACAAACCAATACCTATTTTTGTACGAGACTCACTCCTTAGGCGGGAAGTCATCACCATACGGGATGTTGAGAAACCCATCCAGAAATGTCATGACCCCAGTAGTGTGAGTGAGCAAGGGGAGCAAAGACTCTTGTAACCTAATACTTGGTCAAGCATAGTGATAAAATAGTGACAGGGCCCTAGTCCCAGAAGAGGAGAAGAGTCTCTTTTAAGAAAGAAAAAGATCAGAGAACCATATACTACACCTATAAAGGCTGCACAAGTGGGAATACAGCTCTATTCTAAGATTAGAATTTAGCTATAATCACCTCATCCCCCTGTTAAAAGGAAGAGCACAGGGAGTCACATCTTAGCTGCTAAAGCCTGAGTAGCCGTCTACTTCTACAATTGGTGTAGCATTTTCTTGGAGCAAGCTGCTCCTCTCCAGGGAGAATAAGAAGGAAGAATGGACAGAAACCAGTCACTCCACCATTCGACCTTTGCCTGAAGCTAACCAAGTACCTTAGGCAAGATGCTTTTCTTTCCAAAAGGACCTGGGTGCTTACACTATCTGCTGAGCAACCACCACAGGTCCCAGAGGAAAGGTCTCTAAAAATCTGTGGGTGAAGCTTCTTAGGTAAGATGAGGTAAAATGGTCTAATGATGCATACACCTGCCCTCATCATTAATGTACCAAAAAGTTACTCTGAAATGGCAGGGAAGGGTCCATGCCCCTGTTGTGAGTTTTTGCCAAAGCTGTATAACTGACTTTGTCGGAAATTCATAACCTTGTCTGACAGACCACAAGGTCAAAATGAGGGAAGGAGTCTCTAAACTCCTACTTCTTGTAATCACCAGTAACAGCAATGATCGTGATGCCCGCCAATACACTTGTCAATGTGTGACAGTCCTGCAATGAAGTCTCAATCAGAGGCCTGTCTCAAGGGCTCAATGGAACACAAGTAGGCTATGGAGGGCAAGAGTCACAACCCCTGTCCAGGAGCTAGAGCCCCAGGAGGGCAAATCTGATCTGAGGGCCTGGTTCTAAGCAGATAGCCTTTTACCACAGTGACTGAGAGGAGCCTGGCAACCAAGGTAGATGAAGGGCCCACAGTCCTGAACAGAGGCTCTGACCAGAGAGATAGTCCTCTATGTTCACACAGAAGATGGTCCACTTACCCTGGAGATTGGACCACAAGGAATCTTTCTATGAGACTGCCAAGAGCCAGCAAATCAAAAAAACCACCTGGCATGGGATCCACCTAGGTGCTACCAGGGTGTCTGAGCCCCTGAATGATCAATACACAGTTGACAACCTGTTGGGATAGATAGTGGGGGAAAATGTGTAGGAGTTCAGAATGTTCAAGGGATACTGGGAGGCCTTTGCCAAAGCCAACCATGGATAGGGTACCAGAGAAGAGAACATTGAAATGTCCATGTTAGTAGTGTGGCAAACAGGTTGATCAACAATGATTCTGTGTTCAAACCACCATTACCCAAAAAGGACACAGCACTACTAGTCTTGACTACATACCTCTAGTAACAGGGCTGGTCTACCAAAAAAACCTTCCATCATAGATTGTATATCTGGCTAATGGCTCAACAATGAGGAGAGCCTTCCACTCATGTATCTGCTTTGCCAAATGACATGGGTGACCTAAGTCAATACAGACATGTCACTCAACAACAGTATGAAATGACTCAACAAAGTCTTGAAATTGCAACATTGCTATGCCACTTACCTTTTCAAAAAAGTTGGTATACAGATGAGGTTCCTGAGATGAACGAGCCACTCGGCTATTAATGAAGCATTTCAAGAAGTGCAAAATTCAGGAAACTCCTGCAAGGTTCCTGTCATCCAGCTACCATTGCATTCCAAAGCCTGGGAAAGCCACTGGATTTCTTCTAAGAGATAATCTTGGACTTCTTTTCCCTCATATTAAATGAAGGAGGAAAAGATGAGGAGGATGAAGCACTTGACAATAATGAGGAAGTGAGGAAAATGCCTGCAATTATCTCTCTGCCCTAACTCGAGTCTTGCCTCCAGGCTAGGTCAGTCATTGCTACTGTCGAAGAAACTGTGATTGATACTGTCAGGGCCTGTGGTAGTGGGGAATTGGTCTGCTTAACTGTTGGATGGCGGAGCACCTCAGATCTGTAGATCAGACTGTTAACCTGATCCAAGGCACCACAAACAAGCTGCAACAATAGCAGTCAAAACAACTGCCTCAACTCCTGAGTAAACCCTGAAGAGCTCCATCAACAATAGGGTTCAACAAAGGGCCAAGGTTACTTCCTGAAACAGACTCAAAAGAGCCAAACAATCTCTCTACCAACACTCCTGAAAAGATTCTGAAATGAGTAAAAACCTCCAGGATTAAAGATTCCCAAGACCATGAGCTGGAATCTTCCATAAAGAAAGCTGACGACCAACAGCCATGAGCTTTCCCTTGGAAAAAACTATTGTAGTACACTTTCTCCTGACAATGATATTTTAGGTTAACTCATAACCTCTTGAAATCATGGTTGAAAACCCATAGACCTCTGTATGACTGGTCAGAGCTGAACTTACTGCTGTAAACTTTTTCATTGAGCTAGCATGCAAATACTAGTAAATGAACTGGAACATCCCTTCTGAGTGTCATACCAAAAAACCAGTAATGCAAACATCATGTTTGTAATCGCATGGTGTAGAATTGTGCACATGCCAAACAAGAGGGGACTATGACTGAACTCTGTGAGTTGAGTATGGCTGTCCAAGAACATTGGGGATAGTGCTAATCACATAGTAACGACTCTGAAGCAAACCATAATCAGGGTAGGGTGTATCACGATCACATATGAACAGATCTTCCTGCCATTCATAAGTATTGTGAAAAGGAGGCATGCCACATGCAACCCTTGTCTATACGTGCAGTCCAAGGACTGTGTGCACACTAAATGAGAGAGTAGCACTGACTCAACTGCTCATACAAAGAGAAGCACATTTACAACACACTGGGAGAACATGTTGGCATTCCTCCTTTCTGCGAAGGCAAAGGAAAGCTCAGGTACTTGCACACAGTACACAACATGCCACTCACAGGCTATGCAGGTTACTACATACATACACACACACACACCCTGCATGTATAAACATGGTCAGACCTAATGTGGGCAACAATGGCTCTACCACATATGGATGACAAATCTGCTTCAGTTCCCATTCCTGGGATCAGTAACAAAAAATACCAGGTAAGACAAATGAGCCGACTCTATGATCAGTGATGGCCAAACTAGTAGTGGGTACTGGTGAACAGGAATACACAGTGCCATACACACAAAACCCTAGAACTGGTGGCAAACCACAAGCTGAGAGGGGAATGGCATGATCGCAAGTGAGCGAGTTGTCCTTATACTGGCTTGTACTGAGAGAAGACCTCTCACAAACCAATTAGCCAGCTAAACAGTCCTAATCCATGGACTGGGGACAAGCCAAGCAAGTGAGCAGTGCTAGCTCAGCCTGGTGTATTTCTGGAGAAACATAGTTGGAAGAGCAGGAAGTAGTCCTGTTTCCAAGATGTGGCAGGCTAGACAAGGTACTAAGCATGCTCAGTGAGCCCCATGCCAGCCCAGCCAGCAACCAATCGTACACCCATAGGTGTTCAAGAGCTACTGTCTCCTGGAGACAGAAAGTCCACACTAGAGAGGAGGAGGAGGAGGAGGAGGAGGAGGAGGAGGAGGAGGAGGAGGAGGAGGAGGAGGAGGAGGAGGAGGAGGAGGAGGAGGAGGAGGAGGAGGAGGAGGAGGAGGAGGAGGAGGAGGAGGAGCCTATACTCTTGCCACGACGAATAGATCTCTCTGGCAGGCTTTAAAGATCTGCCCTGTTGCCAGTTTTACGAAAACAGGCTACTGACACGTGTGTGACAGACCTTTAAATGTCTTCAGACAAACCCTGAGGCTATACTTATAAGATTTTGGGGCTTTTTGATTTCCAGGTACTTTAATCTCCTTCCTACTCCGCACTGCTCTCTCTCTTTTCTAAATCTTACGTTTTTTTTTTTTTTTTTTACATATGATCACCTTATCTATTTTGTCAGTACTTGTAGATAGATGTACATTTATCATTATTACACAATTAGATACTTAAAAGTATTTAATTAATGCTATAGAAATAGGTGATATATTTCTTGTTCATTTTTCAAATACGAATTAAAATAAACTTCTTTGTCGCTATATATTATCTATAACGAGGAGTAACGATCATCTTAAGTTTTAAAAGACTACTTTTTTCAATCAAACTTTTTTTCCACACCACCACTGAGGTAAAAGTCAAGGTGCGTTTTGTTTTTCGAGAGAGGTTTCCCCTGCAGGCCTAATCCTCTCTTTTTTATATATAATTTATTCAGAAAACTAGTCATCAGAGCTATCAGCTATGTTGATGACAAAACTGTCAACCAACTTGTCTACAGCCACATCTTGCCGGGCATCCTCTTTTGAATTTTCTCTACGTGCTCGCTGCATTCTTCCAGTTTTCCCGCCGTGACATTGTTCGATGCTTCTTGCACTAAAATTTTAAGGTCTGCCAGTTTGAACGTATTCTTTTCGCCATATAAGACTTCACTTGAGCCCAATGTAATTTTGATTGACCCAAGTTTCATGTCGAGATACACGCAATTTCTGCCCTGACTCCTTGCGACGCTTCATCTCAAAAATCTTGGCTGAGCTACAGTTACATCTTGCCTTTCCAAGAGAAATTTGCGCCCATCAACCTTCTTAAAGATAGAGAGAGAGACAGAGATCTGTCTGTATACGAATGTTTATTTTCTCTTGCCAAACTTACTGTTATGCTTTATTTCATATTTCCTTGCTTACCAATTTATTCTTTACCTCGATGTTAAGAAATCAAGGTATATGTAGAAACGAAAATGCCTCCAGACATAATACTACCGTGATGACCGTGACCACCGAAAGTGCTCCCTAGAGAAAATTTAAGCTGCTTACCCGTGGATTTAAACGCACGTGGATCCGTGTGTGAGGTACTGGCAACACCACCAAAATGAGATGCCATATTGATAGAAACTCTGATTCCGTTTCTTGTAATTGCTTAAAAACATTATCAATCGTGAACCTATGTAATAGACTTGGAATTCTGCGTAATGAAAAAGGTTTTATTTAATATCTGTAATGGGAGAAATGATTTTATCTCGCTGTTGTTGTTATACATTTGGCATATATGCCTTACCTGCGAAGACCCAGACAACCACGCCAGAGAGATCTATACATTTTGGAAAGGGTATAGCTGGGATTTTACTCTCCTTGAACACATGAAGACTGAAGTAGGCAGGAAGTGTCATCAATGCTGCCACTGAAGATGGAGCTGAGGCATATCCAAACAAACGCACTACCACCATAGGAGAGTCAACCCCTTAGTGGTGGAAGAAGCAGCAGTAACAGCAGCAGCAGTAGAATACTCCTTAGCCAAAGCTAGGTTATCTAGGAATGCAGTGAAAGAGAAACTCCCAGATATATTCAACAAAATTATTTTTTTATAATGAAGTTTTTTATATACTTACCAAGTAATTGCTAATCATTATGCTCACATGGCATCCTAAATTCAAAATTCACGGTAACGTGTCAGTTGCAAAGCGGGGGTGACAGGCCCCACCCACTGCAACAGGAGCGTGGAAGCAACTTGCAGCCAACGACATAATTCTATTTTATTGCTGCAAAGTCCATAAAAAAAAGGGGGAGGAGGGAGGACTCCAATTCAGTAATTACTTGGTAAGTATATATAAAACTTTACTGTACAGTATTATGAAAATGTCATTTCTTATACAAGTAACTTAACAAGTAATTACTTAGCTGAATCCCACATTGACAGGGAGTGGGATGAATGGACAATTCTACTTCAAAACATTAAGTGTGGTAATGACTTGGTAATGACTTGAACTAGAAAGGATGGCTAGCATTGGAACAATGCTTGTCACTTCCTTCCCTGGTAAGAGAGCCACTGCAGGTGAATAATGCCTCTGGTTGGTGATCATCTTGACCTGTAGTGTCATGGCAGTTGAGCCGAGAGTCGCCTCTACATCAATGGAAGTCTTGTAATGGAGGATATGTCTGATCACTGACAAGACGCAGGCAGAGAAAAAAATTGCTTTTGCCCTGGGTGCAGTACCACAAACAAACAACCAGATAATGCTGTCACCCACCCTGACACAAAGAACCACTAACCATCCAAAGGACTGGTGGGCACTCCAAGTACAAAGTACCCCCAGGCTCCCCAAAAACTTGACACCCTACGTCAAGGCGAAGAGACAGAAGAGAAACAGAATCTCTCCTATGCTTCTTCCCCCAATACCAAGCCAGCCAGTTATAAAAGTCTGAGGGTACTGAAGTTTTCAAACACTGCTTCCACTTCTTGCAAAAAATGAGACACAAAGATTGATTTGCACCCCCAAAAGGTCGACTGAAGAATGGACGAGAGGGATAAATTGCACCTGATGGCAAGAGAGGTAGCCACTGCTCTGACTTCATGAACTCTAACTTTGATCAAAGGAAAAGAGTCTTCATGAATCTGGGAATGTGCTTCAGAGACCAGGTCTCTAATAAAGAACGATAGGGCATTCTTTGAAAGTGGACTAGAAGGATTCTTGACAGAAAACCAGAGGTTGCTAGTAGGTCCTCTGATCTCTCGGCCCCATGCAAATAGTATCTCAGGGCTCTGACTGGGCAAAGAACCCTCTCCTCTTCATCCGGGCCCAGGATTTCCATTAAATTCCTGATCTGGAAGGAGCGAGGCCAAGGCTTAGAAGGATCCTCATTCTTACCTAAGAAGCCTAAGGTGAAAGAGCACACTGTATCCCCTTGGGAGAAGCCATCCCTCTTGTCAACTGCGTACAGTTCACTTACATGTCTGGCTGTAGCCAGGGGTACCAGAAAAAGGGGTTTCCATGTAAGGTTCTTGAGGGAAGAGGAACTGAGTGGCTCGAAAGGAAGACCCTTAAGCCACTTAAGGACTACATCCAAATTCCAAGACACTAGATCAGATTTCTTCTGCTTGAAGTGTCAAATGACTTAATGAGGTCATTAAGATCCTGGTTAGATGAAAGATCCCTATCTCTATGTTTAAAAACCAAGGCAAGCATCCCCTGGTATCCTTTAACAGTGGACAAGGACAGGCTCCTAGAGTTCCTCAGGTATAGGAGAAAATCTGCAATCTGGGCTAAAGGTGTCTCAGAAGATGAGATGTGATGTGAGGCACCATCGATGGAACACTGTCCACTTCGACTAGTAGACATTGCAAGTACAGTAAACGCCCCGTATTTGCGTTCTCAGGATTCGCGGACTCACGCATTCGTGGGTTTCTCTGTGGAACATATCTACCCATTATTCATGGAAAATTCACCCATTCGCAGTATTTTTCACTGAGAAATATTCACTAATTACTGTATTTTCATATAATTTTCATGAACAACTGCACTTTTTTGTGATAAAACTATTAAAATACTCAGGTATAAGCATTTTTACAGGGTTTTTCTTGTGTTTAAGCTATCAAAATGGGCAGTTCCAAGTGTTTTTAGAGGGGTTTTAAGTATTCACGGATTTTAGCTATTCGCAGGGGGTTGCGGTACGCATCCCCCGTGAATACGGAGGTTCACCGTAGATTGTCGTCTGCATTTTGCAATAGCTTCTGCAGCTGCTCTTGGAAAATCTTTTGCTCTGATGCATTTCCTGACAGTATGAAGCCTGTCAGAGCGAGAGTGGACAACCCTTGGTGGTATCTCCTGAAGTAAGGTTGTTTGAGTAGCCACAATCTTTGGGGAAGCAGCCTTGGGAAGTCTACCAGAAAACTATTCCTTCATGGGCCAGAACGGAGCTATGAGTGTCACTGAGACATTGCAGTGCAACACGAACTTGTTCAGGATTTCCCCCACTAAGTTGAAGGGTGGGAAGGCATAGAGGTCCAGGCCTGACCAGTCTAGAAGCATGGCATCCGTCACCCATGCCGGGGATCCGGGGCTGGAGAGCAGAAGAAAGGAAGACAATTGTTTCTTGAGGTGGCAAACAGGTCTATGGACGCTTTGCCCCACAATCTTCAAAGGTTGACACAGATCCTGTGGTCCAAGGTCCACTTGGTAGGAAGGACCTGCTTTCGACGGCTCAACTTGTTCGCCAGGACGTTTAATTTCCCCTGAATGGTGTGCCCAAAGTAGAAGGTCCTTTGCAGTCTGGAAGAGGGAAAAGGAACGAGTGCCCCCGTTTCCTGATATACGACAGAGCAGTGGTGTTGTCCGCATGAACAACTGCTGTCTTGTTGCGAGTTGAGGTTGAGAAATGCTGGAGACCTAGATGAATGGCCTACAGCTCCTTCATGTTGATTTGAACATTGCTTTCCTCTGGGGACCATGTCCCGGAAACCTCCTGACCCCCTAGAAGGGCTCCCCAGCCTAGATCTGAAGCATCCGAGTAGAAGTCTAAGTTGGGGCTCAGAAGGGTGAAGAGAACTTCCCTGTGAAAGTCTTCCTTTGGACAGCCACCATTGGCGGTCCAATTTTATCTCCCAATGATGGGAAAGATGACAGAGTATGGTTGCGTCTTCCTGTCCCAGTTGGCTTTGAGGAAGAATTGGAGAACTCTCGTGTGCAATCTACCAACTTGACGAAGGTCTCGATAGACGATAGAGTCCCCAGAAGGCTTATCCATTGACGAGCCGAAAAAGATGAAAGGACGAGGAAACTGTGAATTGTCTAGAGGCAGTTTGCGATTCCCTTGGGGGACGAAAAAACTGAGAAGTCTGAGAGTTGAGAATCATCCTCAAATGAAGAAAATCCTGTGTAGGGACTAACTGGAACTTCTGGAGATTTAAAAGAATTCCTAGATCTTGAGAAAGTTGGAGAGTTGTCTGAAGGTCCTTTGTGCACTTCTCCTTTGAAGCAGATCGAGGAAGCCAGTCGTCCAGGTAAAAGCTGATGTTGATGCTGACTAGGTGGAGCCATTTGGCGAGAGGGGAGAGGACTTGGGAGAATACCTGAGGAGCTGTGGAGAGCCCGAAGCAGAGGGACCAATACTGGAAGGCTTTCCCCTGGACCCTGGAAGACGAACCTGATATACTTCCTGGACATCAGATGTATGGGGATATGAATGTATGCATCTTGCATATCCAGCGTGATCATCCAATCACCTGAGTGAATGGAAGCCATGACCGACTGATTCGTCTCCATCTTGAACTTCGTCTTCCTTACGAAGAGAGAAGAGATTGAGACTGCTTACGTCTAGGACCGGTCTCCAACCCCCCGACATTTTGGGGACTACAAACAGATGATTGCAGAAGCCCCAGGAGTGTGCGTCCTCGACTTCTATGGCTCTCTTCAGAAAGAGAGAGGATACTTCCTTCAAAAGGGCCAAACGTTTCTCTGAGCCTCTTGAGTAGGCCATCAAGGCAAAGGGAGAGGTAACTAAAGGAGGGTTCTCCAAGAACGGGATGCAGTAGCCCTCCTTTGACACTTTGATGATCCATTGGTCTGCTCCCCTGTGATCCCACTTCTCCCAAAAAAAGAGAAGCCTGGCTCCTACTGGAGCACAAAGGACTTCTGGTTCTGGTTCACTTCTTGGATGGCAGCTTGGAGGAGGAGCTCTTCTTAAAGGATCTAGATTGGAACCAGAGGTTGGAGCGAGGTCTAACTTGCAGTTTGGGCTTATTCCCACGAAAGAGATGCTGTTGCAGTGGAGAGATCATCTTGGGAATAAACAAAGAAGATGAAGAACTCTTGGGGCGTTTAGAAGACTGAGCTAGCAGGTCTTGAGTGGATTTCTGGAGATGCAACGCGACCTCTTCCATGACTGACTGGGGAAAAAGGTGAGAAGAATCCAAAGGAAAAAATAACGAGGCAGAGCTCTGCAAAGAAGTGACTCCTCTTGTGGTGAAGGAGCATCAAAGTTCTCTCTTTTTAAGAACTCCGAAAGTGTAAAGAGCCACGAGTTTTGAAGAGCCGTCCCAGATGGCTTTGCCAGTGCAAGAAAGAACACTATACAGGTCTGCTGCAAAGAGCTCGTCTAAGCCCTTTTTGCAAGGGCTCCTACTCTCCAATCCAGAAAACTTAGTACTACTCTCCAATCCAGAAAACTTAGTACTTCAAAAACCTTGACGAGGTTCTTAACGAGATGGTCAAGTTCAAAGGAGAAGAAAACTTTGGCCGAAGCGAAGGCTGACCGACGAGAAGAGTTGATAAGGGTGGAGAAGTCCCGTTGGGAGGAAGCAGCGACTCCCAGAAAGGGAGCTTCCCCGGTGATGTACGGCTGATATTTCCTTTTGACCAGATGAGAGGGAGGCTGGGCAAAAGTTGCTTTGCCCTGCTCTCTCTTTGTCGAGAGCCAGTCTTCAATCTCTTTCATTGCTTTCTTGGAGGAGGAAGAAAGCACCATCTTGGGAAGTCGAGAGCGATCTTCAGGAGGACTCCTCAAAAGGAAGGAAGAAGCAGGAGATGACGGAGCAGCCAGAGAGAAAAAGGTAGGAAAGCTCGCCAGCAGGAACTAAAGAAGAGACACCTAGGGTGTGGGAGGAGAAGCATCTTGTTCGATCTCCTCTTCATCTTCTGACGAGACCGAGGACAGGGAAAAATCATGAGACGTCTTCGAAGAAGGCGCTTTCCTAATGGAGCTCAAGATCCCTGACAGCTGTTCCTTGAAGGGTGCCAAAAAGGGGTTGTCTGGCTCCGAGGCAGAAACTTGGTGTTCGAGAGATGAAGATGGTTGATGATGAGTAAGAATTGGGTGCCTGGATGATGGTGCTGGGTGCTCAGGGTTCGCAGGTGGGTTCACGGGAGCAGGTGCTGGGCGCACGCAAGCAGGTGCTGGGCGCACGCGAGCAAGAGCTGGGCGCACAGGAGCAGATGCTGGGAGCACGGGAGCTGGAACTGGGCTCTCGGGAGCAGGCGCTTGGAGCACGTGGCGAGACAGGATCTTGGGCGCCAGGCACTTAGAACAATGTTTTGGGCGTTCGGAATCCTTGGGAGAGAACAAAACAGGAGAATCCCATAATTGTGCAGGTAGCTGAACCAAGGCGAAAACTGAAGGATCCACACAGTACTTGCAAGACAGTAGTGGGTTGTCAAAGGTCTCCCTGTGATGCTTGACAGGCAACGGGGAAGGCGGAGCCAAGTCATCCATGTGTCTTTTCAGTGGCCGGGATGAATCAAGGAAGCGTCTGCGGCAGAATCTGAGTCCGGGCTTGAAGACAAGCAGCGCACATACAACAACATGCCTTTCCAGAGGCAGTCTGTCAAAGCCTGGGATCTTGAAACAGGCTCGACTGAGAGGGCAGCAACCCGTATGCAAACCCCACCAGCCTCCCTTGGACCTCTGGTATGTCTTCTCCCAGGTTCAGGGGAGTGGGACAGTGACCTTCGTCTAAGAGAACCAACGGGACAGGAAACCACCTCCTCCACTGACACTTCACTAACACTTTATCACTAGACACTTTATCACTGAAAACTTTGTCCATCAGCATTCTGAGGGACGTCTCTATCTCCGACACTGAATTAACCACTAAACTTATTATTCTGTTAAATTTAGACTCAATTCTAGACTCAAGACTGGCAAAGGCATCAGGGTCAGAAGCACGAGAGTATGTGGAGGGATAGAGGGAGGGCTGAGGATAGGGGAAAGAGTGTGACCAGGAGTGGAGGGAAAAGGGAGGCTAGAGTCTGTCTTAGGCTTAGGAGAAGAATCCCTACTAACAGAGGCCCTACTTTCGGCCCGAGCGGCTGCCTTCCTTATCCTATTCTTCTCAAGCCTACTAAGAAGAGATTCAAGCACCTTCCACTTACAATCATCCCAGTCCTTGCACTCCCCAAACGTATTCTCCCTCAAACATACCTGCCCTCTACACTTGGTGCACCTGGTATGTGCATCATAACAAAGATTAACTAATCTAACCTTACAGCCTTCGCTGCAATAGCGACGACTGGAAGAGCTAGAATCAGACAGAGCTACCTACAAGAAAGTCTGAATGCACTGATGAGACCAAAAAACAACAGCTTGGGCTAAACGAAAGTGAATTACTTCACCGACTTCAGCAAGCATGCAACAACCGGCGAATCAGGTAGGACTGCAGTGACTGATGTGTTGTCAGCAGTGCGGCATAAAAGAGAATGACGCCGTTGGTTGTGAGTCGCTTCCATGCTCCCATTGCAGTGGGCGGGGCTTGTCACCCACAGCTTTGCAACTGACACATTACAATGAATTTTGAATTTAAGATGCCATGTGAGCATAATTGTTAACTAAGTAATTATTTGGTAAGTTACTTATATAAAACATCCATCTTCTGCAGGTACTCGACCAAAGAAAGGTGTGCATATAAGACATCCATCTTCTGCAGGTACTGAACCAAAGAAAAGTGCACACCTAGAACCTCAAGGGAATCATTATAGTAATTGGGGAGCTAGCATGATACACTGTACATAGACCAAGGTCCTGCTACGGGAGAGCACAACCCAAGTACCAAACTATCATCCACAGAGACCTTGTGGCAAGCACACCTCACCCTTTCCACATACCCCCAAGCCCAATCAAAAGGGGAAAGGAACAGCAGGAATAGAAAGAAAAGAACTGGAATGGTTCCATGGAGCCACCAGAAGAATACTTCTTACTGAGGAAACTGGAGAATGTTCCCTGTCCTTCTTCCTCCCACTAAAATTCCCCCACAAAGAGTGAGACTCACAAATGCATCCCCTTACAGGGGAAGAGGTATAAAATACCTATGTGAAATATTACCCACAAGGAACATGAAGTCCCTGCACAAATGCTCCACACTGAAAAAAACAACAACAAAGAAACCCTCCAACTCAAAAGACAGCCAAGCAGAGAGCAAAGGAAGACATCTCCACAAGGTGATGGCCAAAGAAAATGTGCTTGGTGGCAGCAGTTGAGTGAAGGGTATTCCCAAATCATCCCCATAACCACCACTACCTACCTTGTTAACAAGTTCAATAACCATCTCCAGCTGAGGCTGAAGATACTCTTATTAAAAGGTGACTGATTGCGTTTCTGTAAGAACAAAAAAGAATTTAAATATTTATAAAGCACAGAGACATTCAAAACTGAGACAGAATGGGAGACAGATTAAGACTGTTGCTGAATATGTACTACTACAGTGTAAATGTAAGCTAGAGGTAAGTGCTACACTTAGCATAAGCTAGCCAGAGACACAGTCTATGCTTGGCAGGCAAATTACAATTTCTAAGTAACTGGTTTCAACATCCTTGCATTTGTTTAGTTTAGTCTAAATTATTTTCATAACAAATACAGTCATACCTCATTTAACTGACATCTTGATTAACAGACAATTCAGTTAGGGGATATTTTACCAAAGAAAAATCTGCTCCATTAATGGACTTGTGCTTGGTTTGAAGGCAACAAGATGACCAGCTAAAAGATGTATGGGACTAAGCACGCCATGTTTGTGGTTCCCAGCTGAAACACAAGAAAGGATTCAGTCTAAGTATGGGTCTCAGTGCACATTTTTCTAGTCTGTGTCTGTCTTTTCTTATTTGAGCCAGAAAGGCAAAGAGACAGAGAATATCTATAGATTTAAAATGAAATTATAGAAAAACATGAAAGTGGTGTCTAGGTGGTTGAACTTAGCACAGGAGTATGGGGTGACCAAACAAACAATTTCTACTGTGATAAAATGTATATAGTGGCCATCAAAGGAGCTGGTGTTTCAAAGGGAGTGAAACCTTTTACAAAACAAAGGTCTCAGACAAATGATGAATTTGAGAAACTTGTTTATTTGGATATGTGAAACCACTTAGCCAGTGGTAGTGTTTCTGAGGACATCTTATGTGAAAAGGCAAGACAATTAATGACATGCTGATCTCTTAAAGCCCATCCCTGGAACAAGTGTTGATACAGATAGCACTCAAGACTTCAAAGCTAGTCATGATGGCTTGGGAAATCCAGATAAAAAGTTCAATCACTATATAAAGGTCATAGGTTTTGTTACAAGAAGACCTACATCATCCTAGACGAGAATTCACAGCCAGGGCACAAGCCAATGAAGGTCAGGATAACTTGTTCTGTGGGAATGCAATTGGGGACCTAAAACTGAAGCCTTTGCTTGCCTACCACTCAGAAAACCCAAGGGTTTTTAAGCAAAATAATGTAATGAAAAATAAAATAAATTGCCTGAGTTACCCAAGCCTTACTGTTGTAAGGCTTGGAGTAACCAGGCAATTTTTTTATTGAGTGGATGAATGAAGTGGCTAGCCCAACCATCAAGAAATACCTCACAGAGAAACAATTGTCTCTGAAGGTCCTTCTTTTGATGGACTATGCTCCAGCTCATCCTCCAGACTTAGAGGCCAAGTTGCTGTGGGAGTTTAATTTCATACAGGTGTAAGCTTCCTGCCCCCCTAACATGCCTCCTCTTACCCATTACACAGATTAGCAGGTCATCTCTAATTCAAGAAATACTATTCCAGTGGTGCTTGGAAGTGACTTCTGATACAGAGCTAGACCTAAGAGAATTCTGGAAGAACTACCAGTACTTCATCATCCTCCATATCATAATCCTTGTAGACAAAGCATGGTGGGGATGTCTCTTACAGGACAATGAACTCTGCTTAGAGAAAATTGTGGTCAGATGCTGTAGCAGAGAGAGACTTTGAAGGCCTGAGGCTGAGCCTGTTGTGGAGGGTGTTGTGCCTCCACAAGTTCATGGGCTTGAAGTTGAGTGATGCTGGTGGGGTGGAGTTAGTGGTGGAGCACAAAGAACTGCAAGACCTTTAGAGGGAGCAGCAACTGATAACAGCTAAGAAGCTGTCTTCTGAGTAGAAGGGAACATAGGATGTCTCTAGTTTATTAATAAAAGAAATGTGTGCACATTACGGGGAAGTGCAAAGTTTTCTTGAAAAATATCATCCTAACAAACCTGTAGCAAACCACATTATAAGCTTACTGAGTTACAATACTTTCTCTCACTTTAAGGACATTCTAAAACACAGGCATATACAAGCATAACTGGACAGGTTTTTAATGAAAAAAAAAAAAAGTTTCAAGAAGCAGCAGAAAAGAGAAAGAATAAACAACTTCCGAAGCACAGCTGTCTGCCGTTTTATGGAATAGAACTCCTTTTCTAAACAATGAAACCTCTCCTCTTCACCTTCCTCACCACCCACCACATGTGCCATCGACTCTCCCAATTACAGGTACAGTGAGAATGAAACTGCTTTTATTTCAAATATTTACTTTATTTTTATAACTTCTGCATGCTAGAAATTATACAAAAATACAATGTTTTTAATTTTGTGTTTTTGGCGGTCTAGAAAGGATTAATCCAATTCCCATTCTTTCTCATGGGAAATATTTGCTGGGTTTAAGGACAGTTTGGTTAAAGGAGAGCCTTCTAGAATGGATTAAGTCGATTGGCTGAGGTATGACTGTATGTGAGATTTCAAACAAAAAATATAAATACTTAATTCAGTATTTATAATTTAAATACAGACCTAACAAACAAAAATTTGTTTAGGCACACACCTCTTACTTTACTTTCGCTAATCAGTTCCTGCAAAACAATTAGCAAAAAGATGGAGTCGTTCATTGGATGATAAAGAAAGAGGCACTAAATCTAGCTGATGCCTCTGTTGCTCAACTTGACATTCCTCAGAATCCTATCTCTAAAGAATTCCACTCAGAAAATAATCATGGAAGATAAACCCACATGTGTGACGTGTGACCTTCCTGACTTTGAAAATGATAATAACATGACCGCTTGATCTGACACCCTTACCCATGTTTCAAGCAGAGTACATTATACTACAATTATGCCTATCCTTGAAAACCTTAGACCAGTAAGTGGAATTCCACATTCATTGTCTAGTGCAAACATTTCCCCCTTCAGAAAAAATAAGTGTCAACCTCAGCTATAGCCATAACTTAACTTATGGTTTGCCATTAAGTCTAGAAAAGCAAAAAGATATAATAAAAAATACCAGGTATGTGTTGAGGTATGTCAGGCACCATAAAGTTTTAGTTCAATAACAAAAAGGCAATAACTTCATAAGTTTAATTAGCCTAGTTACATCTACTTAACATCATAGGATCCTAACCCTACTCAAACTACCCAACATCAAGGCTGCCTAGGGAACATTAACTCTCCACACTTGACCTTCCTGGCATAACAGAGTCTGGGGAACCACAACAACAACAACTTGACCAATAAGGCATTACACAATGCAGTCTACCAGTAAAAAAGGGCTTGACACATGCCTATGAAGTAACTGCTGGCAAATAATTATGCAAGCACTAGCCAAGGCTTAATTGTTACTTAAATAATTGTGAAAAGAGGAAAAATTATATTTTCATAATAAAATAAATTTTTGAACATACTTACCTGGTAGTTATATATATAGCTTAAGTCCCTGACGTCACGGCAGAATTTCAAAACTTAACGGCAATCGCCAAAGATCGGTAGTCAGGTGAACCACCTGTGCGCCCTCTACCCAGGTACCTGGAACCATTCCAACTATTCCTCAGATCTTCCATGCCCTAGTCTCTAGAGGAGGAGGGTGGGGTTTAATTATATATAACTACCAGGTAAAAGTATGTTCAAAAATTTATTTTATTATGAAAATATCATTTTTAAACATCTAACTTACCTGGTAGTTATATATATAGCTGATTGACACCTTTGGTGGAGGGTCAGAGACAGCCAACATCGTTGGAATTTGCTTAAGTTTAATAAACCAACTTTCTTGGTCCTCTTTGGATTAAGGAAGCTGACTTCAATGAACTCCCTCATTTTGTCTGCTTTCCTTAGAGGTCCAGCGATCCACCAGGGGCTGAAGACCTCTAGGAGCTGCCAACCAGTGTACCAACCTCTATGTGACAGACAACCTATAATACCCCTTGTTCCGGGCGCCACCAAGGAACAAAATGATCATCTGACTAAAATCAATGATTGTGGAAGACTGCGTTCAATCTTCACAAACAACCATAAAATTTCAACCATTCCAAGGTAAGAACAAAGGGTATTGTTTTATGGAATTGGATTAAGGAAGCTGAGTTCAATAAACTCCGCCTCATTATGTCTGTATTCCTTAAGAGGTCCAGCGATCCACTCAGGGGCTGAAGACCTCTAGGAGCTGCCAACCGATGTACCAACCTCTATGTGACAGACAACCTATAATACCCCTGTTCCGGGCATCACCAAGGAACAAAATGATCATCTGACTAAAATCAATGATTGTGGAAGATCTGTTCAATCTTCACAAACAACCATAAAATTTCAACCATTCCAAGGCAAGAACAAAGGGTATTATTTTATAGGATTGGATTAAGGAAGCTGACTTCAATGAACTCCCTCATTATGTCTGCATTCCTTAAGAGATCCAGCGATCCACCCAGGGGCTGAAAATCTCTAGGGCTGTCAACCGGTGTATAACCTCTATGTGACTAGACCTCCTCTCAATACCCTTGTTCCGGGCTCTACCAAGGAACTTTCATCCCAATGATTGCCCAAAGACTGCGTCAGTCTTCACAAACAACCATAAAAATTCTCAATTCCAAGGTAAGAAAAAGGGTATTGGTTTATGGGATTGTAGGGGTATTCCCTCTCCCATTACTGAATTAGATGCTATAAACGGGCACAGCGTATAGCAATCTTAGCATAATGTCTTGACTTGTTTTAGATAGTGAGAGGCAAATACTAACTTGTTTCTCCAGAAGGTCGTGTCCAAGATACTCTGCAGGGACCTGTTCTGTTTAAGAGCTACAGAGGTTGCTACTGCCCTGACCTCGTTCAGTTCTTTACTTTCAGAATCTTGTAGTCTATCTCTCTACATTCCATATTTGCTTCTTTTATCAACTGTCTGATAAAATAAAACAGAGCATTCTTCGACATCTATACAGAGAGCTTTTTGACTGAGCACCAAAGCCCTTCTGAATTCCTTCTAAAGTCCTTTGTCCTATCCAGGTAGAGCCTTAGAACCCTTACCGGAATAGGACTCTCTCTCTCTCCTCCCCTGTTATGTCCGTTAGGTTCGAATCTCAACGTTCTGGGCTAGGGTTGTGATGAGTATTCATTTTTGCAAGGAAGCCTAGTTGCAGTGAGCAGATTGCCTTGCCTTTTATAAAATCTATATTCTTGCTGAGAGGCATGTATCTCACTAACTCTTTTCACTATGCCAAACTGACCAAGAAAAGAGTTTTCATGGTGAGGTCCTTTAAAGATGCCCTCTGCAAGGGGATCCAACCTACCCCCATGAGGAACCTCAGGACCACGTCTAGGTTCCATGCTGGTGAGTTTTCTATATACAAATTTGGGTTACAGAAATATTGGAAGAGGACACATGGTTGTCCTTGCACCATCCTCTAAATACCTCCCACTTGGATTGGTATACCTTAATGGTGGATAACCTCCTTGATTTGCGATATCCCAGCTGCCTCCTTCGAAAAACTTCTGGCTCTTGTGAGTTTTCCGATAGTCCGAAAGCAGTTACTAGTAGCGCTTGTAGGTTTTGGTAATATCTTTCCAAGTGGGGTTGTTTGAGTAGATCTACTCTCTGAGGTAGGCTACCTCGGAATGTCCACCATCCAATCCAGTACTTCTGGGAACCAATCTCTTGTCGTTTAGTAAGGGGCCACAAGGGTCATTCCGGTCCTCTCATGTGACACAAATTTTTTCAGTACCCTGTGTATTATCTTGAAATAAAGGGAAATGCATACACGTCCAAGTTGGACCAGTCCACCAGGAACGCGTCTATGTATATAGCCCGGGATCTGGTACTGGAGAGCAGTAAGTGTCCAACCTCTTCGTTTGCGCTGTGGCGAAGAGATCTATGCAAGGACATCCCAAAGTCCTGATGTAGCGTTCATTCTTTTTTGAGAGGACTTTATTTCCTGCTCAGAATGTCTGCCCTCACATTTTTCTCCCCTTGGATAAAGTGGGTTACTAGTTTTACATTCTCCTCCTTGCCCAAAGAAGAGATTCTCTTATTGTCTCGTATAGAGACCTGGAGTGAGTGCCCCTTGTTTGCTGATGTAGGCCAACGCTGCCGTGTTGTCGGTGTTGACCTGCACCTCTTTGTTCCCCACTGTGTTCGAACTCCTGAGAGCTAGAAGGATTGCAGTTAATTCCTTCTAATTGATGTTTAAATCCTCCTGCTCTCTGGTCCAGGAGCCCGAGACTTTTTATTTCCCTCGTGTTGCTCCCCATACTGAGTCCGGGGAAGAGTCGGATAACAACACTAGGTCTGGGTTCCTCTAATATAGAGAAGGGACCTCCTGGAGCTTGACGGGACGTTCCACTACTACAAATACGGTCTTATTGGTTCCGGAAATGGGGATGCAATTGGTCTCCAGTTCTATTTCCTTGTCCCAGTTCCGATTTAGATGAAACTGTAACGGGCATAGAATTAACCTCTCAAAGGAGACAAACCGTTCCAGCGAGAAAGGGTTCCCAGCAGACTCATCCATTCCTTTGCCAAGCATGACTGTCTCTTTATAAAGTTCTGAAATTTTCTTGAGGCTTGTCCTGTCTTTATAATAAAGGAAAAGCCCGAAAATCCTGACTCTGAATCTTCATCCTAAGGCATAGAACCTCTTGGGATGGGATTGGCTGAGATTTCTATCTGTTTATCAGTAGACCTAATTCTTTGTTAGACGCTGATGCCAGTGCATCTTGCGTCCTGAGCCAACTCCACGTCTTGGCTTCCAATATCTTGAAGCCTGACGCCCTGACGTCCAATGCCTCGACGCTGACGTCTTGGGTTCATTGACGCTTGTCATCATGGTATTTCACTCCTAGATGCTTGACGCCACTGCATCCAGCGTCTAGAGTTTCATTCACTACGTTCAGCGTCTTAAACTTCTGGACGCCAAAACCTTTAGTTGGACGTCTATTATCATTCTTCTGTTTTCCTGGTTGTCACGCTTGCAGCTGGGAAGACAAAGTCTGCTGCATATTTTATAGTGAAGCTATATGCGGGCTTCCTGCTGCTGGGGACAGGCTGGGGAAGCCTCAACTCGGCAATTATTTCCTTCTCATCGTCAATAATGGACCGAGGAGGGTATTCCGCAGACGCGGGTACCAATCCGAAGGAGGAAGAGGAGGATGTCTGGAAGGCAGCACATTGTCCGCCACGCTCTTGCAGCCCGGTATCCTGACTGAATAGAACTGTCTATGTTTGTTCTTAGTAGGAGAGCTACCCTTGGGGCTGGAAGGGAAGAGTCCTCGGCTGCTGCTGTGGCTACAATCTGTAGTCTATGAAGTGTTATCATGACGTCCCTCAATATTGGGTAACTTGCTCTTGAGAGGTCTCTTTGCTCCAGAGCCAGACGTCAACCTTGTCTGTTTAGGCCGAAAGAGAGAGACCGAAACTATAAAACCTTTCCCGTGGACGAACTTCAGAAAATTCTTGGAGATCGGGTGCATGGGGGAGTGAAAATACGCATCCTGGAGGTCCAGTGAGGCCATCCAGTCATGCTGTCTGACCGCTGCTAGAACCGATTTTGTCGTTTCTATAGCGACCTTTGTTTATTGCACAAAAAAAAAAATTGAGTGCAATCCCGTCTAGCACCGGTCTCTAACCCCCAAGTATTTGGGGATCAGGAATAACTCGAATGTAGAATCCTGGGAATTCGGATCCTGAACTCTCTGTCTGGTCTCCTTTGCAACATCATAGACACTTGTTGCTGTAGAACCTTGCCTTGGTTCTGTCGTTGCATTTGGCAGAAAGGTCGAATTGTCTTGTTACTAGAGGGGGCCTACTCAGGCTGGACAGTCCGGCTCCTACCAAGAGTCTGCAGGAGAAGAAAGGCAGGTCCTTCTTCTTCCCTGTGTGGAGCCTCTTCTTGCGTTATCATTCATCTACCCGCCCTAGAGGAACCTCTATCAGAGGGTCGACCATGAAAGAGCTGAAATACCTGAAACACAGGAACCTCAGCCTTACTCTTTTTAGCGATGAAAGTCGTGGTAGGACTTTTCTTGCTGTTTTAGATCTTAAATCTTACGTGGTTCTCTGGGCCAAAGATGAAAAGGCCTCTATACCAAACCTTGAGAGAAGGGGTGAGAGGAAAAGGTATAAATCAATTCTGATTTTGATTGGACGTGACCCCATTAGCCAGGAAAGAGCAAAGATGGGCCCTTTTTCTTCAGGAGTCCCAAATTCTGAGAAAGGTGCAGTTGATTCGTTGGAACTATCTCCGAGTCCTTTATCCATACACGACATCAGATATATGAGGAAAAACAAAGGCTGTCTTTCATTGTTTCTCCTTCGAAAGTATCCATTCTTCAGAATGCTGCCTCTTAGACGCCTTCACAAGAGTAAATTCTGAAGGCGGGAACGAGGAGCAGTCAGATAAATTTCTCTGGGAAAAATTTCCGAAAATATCTTCATAAGCCTTTTCAAGTCTGATAAAAGCTGATGGCCTTTTATATTGTCTTCGTCAGAAATTTCTACAATAGATTCACAGGAGAATGCGAGATATTATCATTCTCTTCTTCCGATTTTACACTAGACGGAAGTAGCGGCGTCTTTTCAAAAACATCATCTTGACGCCTGGCGCCTCTGGCGTCCAGTCTCTTGACGCCTGGCGTGTTGGCGTCCATTTTCTTGAAGCTTAATGTCTTGGCGTCCAGCTTCATGACGCCTGACGTCCTGGCGTCTAACTTCGGACACTTGACGTCCAGGCGTCCAGCTTCTCGCCTGACATCCTGGCGTCCAGCTTCTCGGACGCCGACGTCCTGGCGCCCAGCCGACGCCCGACGCCCTGGCGCCCATACTTTAACTTTCGCTGTCCCGTCAAACCTAGAGGTTACTTGAGAACTGGCGCCTGCGCGACATCGGTCAAAGCTTCCTCCGGTTGACGTGACAGCAACCAATGGACAAAAAAAACTTTAACCTCGCCTTTCCTATGGCGAGGGTGAGCGTCCTGGGAAACGCCAACAGGTACGCTTCGAGGGGACGACTGTTCGGTAGCTAAAGCCTCTTGCCTCCCTTCGCTCTGTCGACTTTCCTTCTCACAGGGGTTGGTGAGCTTGGAAGAGGTCTAGGACTAGGAGCACAACAGGACCGATAAACCCAGTGCACCCTCCACTGCACTTGCACTAACAACATATTAACATTTGTATTCTTTAGATCTCTTATTATCGATCACATATTATCCCTGTCTTCTGAGAGGGATTTTACCTGTTGGGCCAGGGTCTGAATGGCAGCCAACAAATCATTAAGTATTGGGTCCTTACCTGTTTCAGTAGGGGGTTCAGAGACTACCACTACGGGAGAAGGATCAATAGGATAGTTATCAAGGGGAAAAGAATTAACTATTCCCTGGGAATATCTGGAAGAGTGAGAAACAGTACTCTTGGCTCTTCTGAGCCGGTCTTTCATTCCCGTTCTTCAGACATACTAAGTGGGGATCCAAGGAGACTTTAGCAAGCCGCTTGCATCCCCACACACACATTTTCACACTCGATGAAGTCAGATATGTTATAAGAAAATCCAAAAGCGAACAAGCGAAAGCCAAGCCAAAGTGTACTTCACCAAAATAAGTTGCGAAAAACACAGGCTACGAGCGAAATTCCATCGATGTTACCGACACAGCGGCAGGGAAGATCTGAGGAATAGTTGGAATGGTTCCAGGTACCTGGGTAGAGGGCTTGACAGGTGGTTCACCTGACTACCGATCGGCGATTGCCGCGAGTTTTGAAATTCTGCCGTGACGTCAGGGACTTAAGCTATATATATAACTACCAGGTAAGTTAGATGTTTAAAAATGAAAGCTTTTACTATACAGTACTGTGCTATAAACTGGCTGTCTGAAGAAGATGGAAAAATGTTGCTCACACTGACATAAAATTACTGCAATGGTTAAGAATGATGGACAAAAATCAAAGCAAAATGCATAAATATGACATTTTTATGATAAAACGATGTTTCATTATACTTACCAAAACACTGTAAAAGCTTTTACCTCTTAAAATCGACAAGTCCGAGATATAAATTTTCAAACTTTGTTTGGAACGCTGATATAATTGGCAGGAGACCCAACCCCACCGGATGCCGGTGGGGGTGGTGTGGAAGGCGACATACCCATGAACCCAGGTCAGTTTCATTCTCGGCATACACAATTAGTGAAAACCTGAGATAACGTCTCCCCACGGAGAGGAGGAGGTTTTGCGTTACAGTGTTTTGGTAAGTATAATGAAACATCATTTTATCATAAAAATGTCATTTTCATTATAATGACTTACCAAAACACTGTAAAAGCTGATTCCACATTTAAGGTGGAAGGGCAGGGGATGAGGTATCAGTTATTGAAAGGTTACACATTAAAAAAAAAAACAAAAAAGAAAGGGACAAACTCTAACCATGGACATCTTAAGGATCCCTACCAACAAAAGGGTAGGAGTCACCTTACCTGGTAGATGGGCTTTTGCAGGGAGGTACTGCTGCTGGTTGAAGCTCCATTACCTGCAGAGGCATTGGGCGTAAGCACTGCTAGCTACTCTGCTCCATAACAACCCAAGTAGTCAGGGAAGTACACTGCTGACTAAGACAAGGGATGACTTTCCTTTGCTCTTGCCCTGAGCAATTGGAAAGCAACCAGACTGAAAAACGGGCCTCACCGCCTAACCTAAAACTAGTTAAATACATCCCCCTTCTCTATACCCTCACAGCAGCTCAACTAGAATGGAGGGTACTCCAGGTGAACTGAGCACCCCCAGCTTCCCATTAACTCAGCAACCATAAAACCACAGGGGGAAGGAAGGATAAAGAACCTACCCCCCTAGTGTGTTCCCCTTAAAACCAAGCCAGCTACCGATACGGGACCTAACGCAAACAGGTCCTGATACACAACTTCGACCTCCCTAAGGTAGTGAGACGCAAACACCGATTTCGACCTCCAGAAGGTGCTCTGTGTGATCTGCGAAAGTGACTTATTATGATGGAAAGCCACTGAAGTTGCTATTGAGCGCACTTCGTGAATGTGAGACTTGACTAGGCGTGAGTCCTCTTCGTTGATGTGTCTGTGCGCCTCCAAAATGAGTTCCTTGACGAAGAAAGCCAGGGCATTCTTGGACAAAGGTTTGGTTGGATCTTTCACTGAACACCACAGGTTAGAGGAACGTCCTCTGATGCTGGCCGTTCCGGCTAAGTAAGTGTTGATAGCTCTAACGGGGCACAAAGAAGCTTCCAATTCTTGAGGGCCAGCCACTTCGGAGAGGTTCTGAATGGTAAAGGACTGAGGCCACGGGTTGGAAGGAGACTCGTTCCTGGCCAGAAAATTCAAGGTGAACGAGCAAACAGCATTACCTTGTGAAAAACCCACTTCCTTGTCAATGGCCTGTATTTCACTAACCCTCTTTGCCGTTGCTAAAATAACCAGAAAAAGGAATTTCTTAGTGAGGTCTCTAAGAGAAAGACCTTCTAAAGGTTCGTACCCTGGAGACATCAACCACCTCAAAACTACATCTAAATTCCAGGCAAGGGCAGGTTTTGGGGTCTTAGCTGTGTCTAAGGACTTGAGGAGGTCTGACAAGTCTCGGTTATTTGATAGGTCTAACCCCCTATGGTAGAAGACGGAGGACAGCATAGCTCTGTAACCTTTGATGGTTGATGGCATCAATTTTCTTGAATCCCTCAAGTAAATGAAAAAATCGGCAAGTTGAGTTATAAACGTCAAAGAAGAGGAGATACTATTTTTTCTACACCAGTCCCTGAAGACTGTCCACTTGGATTGGTATAATTTGCTAGAGGAGTCCCTTCTGCACCTGCAAATAGCCTCTGCAGCCTTGCTTGAAAACCTCGGCTCTGATGAGCTTCCTGACAGTCTGAAGCCTGTCAGAGCGAGAGTGGACAATCCCTGGTGGAACTTCATTAGGTGGGGTTGTCTGAGAAGCGACTTCCTTTGAGGAAGAAGCCTTGGGAAGTTTATCAGGAGATCTAGCAGGTCCGGGAACCACTCCTTCCTTGGCCAGAATGGGGCAACGAGGATCAGTTCGACATTCTGATGGAACTTCACTTTGTTTATCACTTGCCTGATGAGCCCGAAAGGAGGGAAGGCATAGGCAAACAGGTTCGTCCAGTCTAGGAGCATGGCGTCCACCAAGTGAGTCAGTGGGTCTGGAACTGGCGAGCAGAACACTGGGAGACGATGGTTCTTGGAGGTAGCGAAGAGATCTATTATGGGAGTGCCCCACAGATTCCACAGATCTAGGCACACTTGTGGGTGCAGGGTCCACTCCGCAGGGAGAGTCTGGTTCCAACGGCTGAGTTGGTCCGCCAGGACGTTCAGCTGAAATAACGCAGTTTGCAACCCAAGCTTAATTACACAAGTACGACGTGTAAATAAGAGTGGAGGAGCCCTCTAACACTGGATTCTCAACTGAAGAATTTGAAATGCTTCTTTTTAAAGATTAAATCCCTCATCAAAATACTGCAAGTGAGCAACATGCACAGTTTGCTCATGTATGAACACTATGGTATAGAAGCAAAATAAAAACAGAAGGCTACTTATGTAGAACAATATATACTTACATAGTCCTCTTTCTTTTTGCTGTAACCTATGATGTAATCTGCATGCTTCTGCAGTAAAAGTGTTTTTGGGTGTTCATCTGTTATAACAACATCCTTAGGATGACTTGCCTGTTGAGAGAAAAGAAAATTTAAAAACTGCATATACAGTAAAATAATAAATCATATCACAGAACCACAAAAATGACATTTTTATGATAAAATAAAGCTTTACATATCCTTACCAAGTAATTACATTGCTAATAGTTTCACTCACTCGGCAGATAAAATTTTGAAATTCGCGGGTCGTGCTATTTTGTTGTGGTTAGGTGACTAGGCCCGCCCCCTTTCGGGGAAAGAGAGGATCAACTAGCAAATGGGCTTCAATTTGTTTATGCCCTTATATTCATGCATGGGGAGGAGGGTGGGCTCAAATCATGCAATTCCTTGTTAAGTATATATAAAACTTTATTTTATCATAAAAATGTCATTTTTATATAAGTAACTTACCAAGTACGCCTGTAAATACATTGCTGATTCCCACACTGACAGGAGGTGGGATGAATGAACATATCTACCCCAAAACATTAAAAATGGTAATGAATTAGAGAACAGACTAGGTTGCTAGCATTAAAATAATGCCTGTTGATTCCTTACCTGATAAGCCAACCACTGCAGGAAGATACTGCCTCTGGATGGCACTTGTCTTATCACATAGTGGCGTGGCAGTAATGCAGAGAGTCACCTACTATTTCAGTGGGTACCTTGCAGCAATGGACAATTCCGATTGCTTCACAAAGACAAAAAATAGTTGCCACTACCCCGGGCGTAGTACAAAATAAACAACCAGAGAAAACATACTGTAACCACCAAAACCACGATAATAAAAATAACCACTACCCAACCATAAAAGAAATGGAGGGTACTCCAGGCATAATGTATCCCCAGGCTCCCCTAAAAACTTCAACACCCTTGGTTAAAGGTGAAGATTGATAGGAAGGGTTGCTTCCTACACTTCCTGACCCAACACCACACCAGCCACTGAAAACAGACCCAATGTACTGCAGTTATCAAAAACAGTTTCAATTTCTTTTAAATAATGCGAAGCAAACACTGAGTGACACTTCCAAAAAGTGGCTTGCAGTATGGAAGAAAGATAAAAATTACGCTTGAAAGCTAAGGAAGTTGCTACTGTTCTGATTTCATGTGCTTTACTCTACACAAGTAAAAAACCTCCTCTCCAATCAAGAAATGAGCTCCGAAATGAGATTCCTGAGGAAGACTGCCAGGACATTCTTTGACAGAAGGCACGAGGGGTTCTTAACCGAACACCAAAAAGCACTAGATGAACCACGTACTCCTTTTGTTCTGTGAAAGTAATAGTGTACTTTAAGGCCCTTACAGGACACAGAACTCTCTCTTCCTCATCCAGGCCAACAACCTCTGACAAGTTTTTAATGGTAAAAGAACATGGCCATGGTTTAGACAAAGATTCATTTTTAGCCAGAAATCCAAGAGAAAAAGAGCAAACAGCATTCCCTTGAGAGAAGCCCACTCTTCTGTCAATTGCATGGATCTCACTGACCCATTTAGCTGTTGCCAAGGCTACTAAAAACAGGGTCTTTCTGGTTAAATCTCTTAAAGAGATTGAGTGTAATGGCTCAAAATGGGGGCCGGACAACCACTTAAGGACCACGTCTAAATTCCAAGGAACTACTGCTACCTCTTTCTGTTTTGTGGTATCGAAGCGATTTGATAGGATCAGACAAATCGTCATTAGAAGAGAGATCTAACCCTCTTTGCCGGAAAGCTGAGGCTAACATGGCTCTATATCCTTTGATCGTAGTTGAAGAAAGGTCTCTATCAGTTTACGAATATAGCACAAAATCTGCTATTTCTGTCACAGATGTTTGAGAAGAGGAAACTCTATGGGACTTGCACCAAACTTGAAATATTGCCCACTTAGCCTGATATACTTTGTCAGAGGATTTGTGCCTGCATTTGGCAATAGCTTGAGAAGCTGATGAAACCGCCAAAAGTGGGGTTGTCTGAGTAGATGATGTTTTTGAGGTAGCAGTCTTGGGAAATCCAACAGAAATTCGAAGAGGTCTGGGAACACTCTTCATTGACCAAAAATGTGCTACTAGGATCAATGAGACATTCTGATGTAGCTGGAATTTGTTCATCACCTGTCTCACCATACTGAGAGGTGGGAAGGCACAGAGGAGCTTGTTGGACTAGTCCTGAAGTATGGCATTTGTTGCCCTCTGCTAAAGAATCTGGTACTGGTGAGCAAAACAGAGGGAGTCAATGATTTCTGGAAGTGGCAAAGAGGTCTAGAATAGGTGTCCCCCACAGTTTCCATAAATCTTGGCACACTTGATGATCCAAAGTCCATTCTGTGGGAAGTACCTGCTTCTGGCGACTCATACTTCCCTTGGATGAATTGAGTCAGAAGAGCTGTTTGGTTTCGATTCGTCCAAAGAAGAAGCTCCCTTGCTATCATGTAAAGGGAGAAAGAGTGTTTTCCTCTTGATTCTTTATGTAGGACAGGGAAGTTGTGCTGTCCAAATGGACCACCACTGTCTTCTCACAAAACTTCTGTGCTGAAAAACTGTAGTCCCAGGTGTACTGCTTTCAGTTCTTTGGCATTTATATACCATTCTCTGTTCTAGGGACCATGTCCTGGATACTTCCTTGTTGCCAAGAAGAGCTCCCTAACCTAGGTCCGACACATCAGAGTAAAAATCTGGGTTGGGGCTCGAGGGAAGAAGAGACTTCCCTTCTGCTAGTCTTCCTTCTACACTCCACCAAAGCAGGTTTTCCTCGATCTTGGGGGAGATGCAAAACTTGAAGGTGTCGGGAAAAACCTTCCCGTCCTAGCTGACCCTTAAGTAAAATTGCAGAGGTCTCATGTGAAGTCTGCCTAGGTGAATGAACTGTTCCATGGATAATAACGTTCCCAGAAGGCTCATCCACTCGTTGGCTGAGCAGTGATCGAGGTTGAGGAACTTGTTTACTGTCTGCAGACAAGACTCCACTCTTTTTTGTTGAGCAGGGATGACCTGGGACTTCTGAAAGTTGATTACCAGCCCCTGATACTGTGCTAAGGCAAGAGTTCATTTAAGGTCCTCTGAACACTTTTCCCTTGGTTGGGCTCGAAGAAGCCAATTGTTGAGGTATAGGGAGATCCTGATACCCATCAAATGGAGCCATTTGGGAAGGGGAGTTAGGATTCTGGTGAATACTTGTGCCGTTGAGAGCCCAAAACATAGGGTGCGAAACTGAAAGATTTTGTTCCCATAGACAAACCTTATATACTTTCTCGACTCATGGTGTATTGGAATATGAAAATATGTGTCCTGCATGTCTAATGATGTCATCTACTATCCCTGGCGAATGGCTGACAGGACAGTACAGTTTGTCTCCATTCTGAATTTTGTCTTCTGAACGAAGACGTTCAGGGCACTGACATCTAAAACGGATCTCCAGCCTCCTGACGCCTTTGGCATCACAAAGAGACGATTGTAGAACCCTGGGGAATTCTTTTTCTCTGCTGTCCCTATCGCCCCCTTCCTGAGGAGGGACGGGACTTCCTCTGAGAGGGCCAAAAACCTCCTTGAGCCTTTGGAGTATTCCATCAATGTTTCTGGAGAGCTGACTAAAGGAGGCTTTTCTTGGAAGGGAAAAAAGTATCCTCCCTTGAGAACATTGACTATCAAAGGCTCGGCCCCTTTCTTGCTACATCTCTCTCAGAAGAGGAGTCTGGCTCCTACTGGTGTTTGGAGGGGAATGTTCTCACTTGCGAGAGGACGTTTGGGAAGATGACTTCTTGATGGTTCTTGACACAAATCTGTTCCCAGAGCGAGATCTGGAATAAGACCTTTGTCTGTTACTCCAAAAGGGGCAGTCCTGGGAACGGGCGTCTAAAGCAAAGGGAAACAGTCCTGGGGGAACAAAAGTGCAGGCTTTTGAGAAGGAGTTAACCCCTTTAAGGTGTACAAACACCACAGCTCCCTCTTTTTAAGAAAATCCCAATGGTGTAAAGGGAAGCTAACTCCTGAGAACCATCTCTGATCCCTTTATCAATGCATGATAGTACCCCCAACCAGTCAGAGGAACTATCTTCCGGTGCAGTCGCACAGTCTTTAATCTTACGGGCTAGAGAACCCACAGCCCAATCCATAAAACTATGGACCTCAAAAACCTAAAAAAAGGTTTTTGAAAAGGTGAGAAAGTTCCAAAGAAAAAATAAGATCTTAACTGAAGAAAAGGCCAATCTTTGTGAAGAATCAATTAATCCTGAGAAGTTACTCTGGGAGGCGGCAGAAACTCCCAGGGAAGGAGCTTCCCCTCTGGCATACAAAAGATGTCTCCTCTTGGTCAGCCTAGAAGGAGGAAAACTAAAGATGGCACGCCTTACTCCCTCTTCTCCGAGAGCCATCCATCGATACCACTCAATGCTTTCTTTGCTGAAGAACAAAGCACTAACTTCGGCAGCTTAGAGGAGTCCGACGACTGCACCTCCATCAGGAAAGCAGAAGCAGGCAAGGAAGGAGCTGCAGGAGAGAAGAAGTTCAGGAAGGTAGCTAATACATACCTTAGCAATGACATGTAAGCCAAAGGATTAGTGTCTTGTACAAGAACATCCTCTTCATTGTCAGAAGACACAGGTGACAAGGCCAAATCTGTGGACTGGGGAGCCAAAGGAGCCTTTTTCAAAAGGTTCAAAATGCTGTCCAACTTGACCTGGATAGGGTCCACTGTAGAAGGCAACTGCACAATAACCGAGGGCTGAAGCAGGTTAGGCTGAAATGCTGGAGAATCAACAATGACTGTTTGTGTTGCAACATGAATAGAAGCAAGAGAAGCATCAACAATGGAAGAAAGGTGCTCGGCCGAACGCGGGCGCTTCATAACAGTCGTGTCTGTGGCAGTAACAGGGCACTCGGGTGCTCTATGGCGTAGAAGAGAAGACAGGCGCTCGGAAGCTGAAGAAAGTCCGGGTGCTACTGGGCACTTATATGCCTTCGGGTGGTTAGGTGATGTTTGGCATTCAATAACAACGGGAGCTTCCGTAACTACAGGGCGCTCGGGAGCTAAGGAAGATTCAGGTACAGTACTGGAGGACACTCAGGAGGAGACACTCTACGTGAGGATGAGCGTTTGCGAGATGAAGATCGTTTAGAAGTCACATTCTGACTTTCCACTGCTGGAGGAAAGAACGGAAGAAAAACGCTCCGGGCTATCCCAACCACTACATGAAGGATGGGGACTATCCAATGTATCCTTTGACTTCTTGCAAGGCGTTGGAGAAGAATGCTAAGCACCACTAGTGTGTCTTTTCAAAGGGCGTGACTCATCTACAAAGCGCCATTGCTACTTAGGAGAAAAATCCTCCGAACTAGACGAAAAACAATTAACGTCCAAGGAAACGCCTTTCCAGTGGCATTTAGGGGCGTATGTCATTGACCTTTGCCTAGGAGAATTGGTGGGCCAGGCAACCACCTCCTCCACCAACACTTCACTTGCACTGGGCACTACTGTGCTCTCCGCCAACACAACACTAACACTGGGCACTACAGGGTGCTCCAACTCACTCTTGCTATCCATAAGCAATTTAACAGATGACGCTAACTGTGTGATGGGTTTGACAATCAATTCAACCTTTTATCGATCTTAAACTCGAGGCTGGTCATGGGGTTGAGTTCGGAAGCGAGACAGCCAGGCAAAGGAGAGGGCTGTGCAGGTGAGGGGTTGACAATGGGATTAAGAGAAATTACAGGAACATCAACAGTGACGTCAACATTATCAGAATTCACAGAACTATGAGAATCCTGGTTAGCTAAAGATTTGCTGGTCTGCCTAGCAGTAGCTTTCCTTTTCTTATCCCTAGCCATTTTGTTCAAATGTGATTTTAGTATTCCATTTTTTCAAGTCCCAATCAAAAGATTCGCTACACCTTAAATCCTCTGAAGAAACTTGTCCCCTACAGCCTTTACAAATCGTATGAGAGTCATAAGATTCTTTTGTTTGCAATACCTAAAACTAGAAGAACTTGAGTCTGACATTACATAAAACTAAGTTAGCTATAGTCAAAATCAATATACAGTACTGTATAGTCAGTTCAATTAAAGTTCCTAACCCTATCTAAATATGCCTTACAGTAACGGCTACCAAGACAGAATACTTCACCAAATGATGAAATATAACAGGAAAAGATGAATTCCAAAAATCCATAAGCTACTGCTAATAACTGGTGTACAGCCATCAGCCAGCAGAAGCAATTTGAAACCCATTTGCTAGTTGATCCTCTCTTTCCCCGAAAGTGGGCGGGGCGAGTCACCTAACCAAAACAAAATAGCGTGACCTGCAAATTTAAAAATTTTAGCTGCCAAGCGAGTGAAACTATCAGCAATGTAATTGCTTGGTAAGTTACTTATATAAAACTTTCTCATTTTAACACTTGCAAAAAAATATCAAGTCTGGTCATGATACTTTTTAAGAGTACGTTATTCATGACATGTTTGTTTCACCAGTTAAATCCTGCTGAAATACCAGTCCATGCTAAGAAAGCTATGAAATCCAAAGATCTCAGATAATTTGAATGAAAAATATTACAGTATTCGAATCAAAATTCTTACGCAGAACTCAACTACCAGTCAATGCAATTGACTGACAACACTTGCAGTCAGAGTCCTCTATGTAAAGATGTTCAGCAAGAATTACATTTCCTCACATGACAGTGACATGAGGAAAAATTTTTTATGAAACCATTTGAACTTTATGGAATTATTTAACATCAAAGTTCTTTAGCAGGAACTTGTGCTGTTCCTCTCCTTCTACTCTCAAAAATATATCTGCATATTGAAAGTACAGTATACCTCTCATCAACTGTAATAAAACATCAGTATCAGTTGACAGACAGCCTATGAAAGACCAAGCACTCTATGAAAAAATGATCAACAGTTATTGTTGTCAGCATACTACCACTGTGTCAAGCCAAACTAAGGCAATTCTAGTAGTACTGTACTGGTAACTGAAACAAACAAAATGTACAATATCTTTGCTACCATTAACCACCATTAACAAATCTTGTCCTTCAAAAGTCACCTATTCAAATTCCCATCTGCATAGAAGACTTACCATATTCCAATCCCTAATCATGATCAGTAACCCAAATCCTGGGAATTTTTGTGTTAATCCTCATTAAATATGATATAAAAAGACAAATTTAAATTAATTTGTATTTTTCATAGCTAACAAACCTGTTGGTCTTACCATTAGGATAAATCTTCTGGCCAGCTGGAAACCAGTAAAAATAAAAACAAGAATTGTTTATGCATGGAATTGGTAGCATCTGGCATCCGTCACAGAGGTGAGATGGGAAGCGGGTAGCGACCTTATCTCAACTCTGTGATGTCTCAGTTTTCTTCCAGCCCATTGTTAACTGAAAGAGGGGTGGCTAGAGGTGGGCAGTATATGTTAAGACCACATTGTTAGCTATGAAAAATACAAATTAATTTAAATTTGTTATTGTTTATACACGGAACAAACCCGGGTCTTAACATTAAGATAGACTCACTCTTGGTGGGAGGTAAGAGAATCCTGAACCGACTGGAGGTTTGGCACACTTGGTCATATTTCCTGAATAAGAGAATTCAGAGGAAGGAGACCTAAGCCTCTGATCTAATAGATATATGGGTATCCAACAGTCAGATTACTGGGCTAAGTCCAATGCAGAAATTCATTGCATCAGAGGAAGTTCAGAGAGAGGAAGGGTTTGCTACTGCTAGGTATATTTGTGTAGAATAAAAACAAACTAACAGGAAGGCTACTTCACTCATCTGTATCTGGCCCGTTCCAGTATATGATGGAACCACCTTCTTACAGCCTGTAGGTAGAGAAGAAAGGAAAAAGGGGGAAGGAAAAGAGACCAGTCATCTCAATTATCCTTACTTTCATACCATTATCTTAGGCAAGATACAAAACTGTCCTGCTGGGGGCACTGGATGAGCTACACAACTTGAGCAACCACTGCCAGACCCAAGGAAAAAGTGTCCAAGGACCTGTGGGCAATGTCCCTCCGGTAGAAGGAAGTGAATGTGGTTTGGCGGAGCCAAGAACCAGCATTCAGGATACTATGAACAAACAAGTTCTTCTTGAATGCCAAGGAGGAGCTTAGTCCTCTAATGTCACGTGCTCTTCCATGCACAGTATTGGCAGTAGAAAATAATGAGGAGTAGGCATGCCTAATCACTTCATGAAGCCAAAACGAAATAGTATTCTTGGACACTTCTTTCTTGATCCAGCCTGTGCTAACAAAAAGTCTTTGGCATCCCAGTCTGAGATGTCAAGTCCTTTTTAGATAGCAACACAGTGCTCTGACAGGGCAAAGGAGCAATTCATCTGGATTGTCATTAACGAAATCCCCCAGGGAAGGGATGGAAAAGGAGGTAAACCTGTCATCATGAACCAAGGGGTTATGAGTCTTAGCCACAAATTCCAGGACAAATGGAGTTTTCCCACTCTTTCTGAAGAAGACAAGACTAGAAGGAAAACCATCTTGAGGATCAAGTTCCTGTCCGATGACCAATGCAGTAATCTGTTTGGGGCTCAAGTGAGACTGCTTAGCACCAGAGTCAGATCCCAGGTAGGAGGTTTCAGTTCTCTAGGAAAACAAGACTGTTCAAAACTTTTGAGCAGCATAGAGAGTTAGGTCCACGTCTTTCAAACGAAGAACCAATTCCAAGGCAGCCCTGTAGCCCTTAATAGCAGAAACAGTAAGGTGTTTTTCCTGGTCGGTATAGTTCTCGGCTAGCACTCTGGTGAGCCCGCGTTCAATTCTCCAGCCGGCCAATGAAGAATTAGAGGAATTTATTTCTGGTGAGAGAAATTCATTTCTCGGTATAATGTGGTTCGGATTCCACAATAAGTTGTAGGTCCCGTCACTAGGTAACCAATTGGTTCTTAGCCACTTAAAATAAGTCTAATCCTTCGGGCCAGCCCTAGGAGAGCTGTTATTCAGCTCAGTGGTCTGGTTAAACTAAGGTATACTTAACTTCTGTTTTAAGGAGCATCAGAAAATTAGCTATCCACTGAACTGAGGTTCTGAGTGGAGAGAAACCCCACCGATGACACCAATCACAGTAGAAGGCCCATTTCTCCTGATGCACGGCTGAAGAAGATCTTCTGAGGTAACCAGACATCTGTGTTGCTGCTCTACGAGAAAAGCCTTTCGCTCGCAGGAGATACAGGATAGTCTCCAACCGTGATGAGATAGGGATGTTACCGATTGATGGTATCACTCTACATGAGGTTGACAGAGAAGATTGTGCCAAGGGGTATTTCTCTCGGAACCGCTGAGAGCAGAGTTAGATCTGCAAACCATTCTGCTTGAGGCCATAAAGGAGCTATAAGGATCATCCTGAGATTCTGTGAAATCATCACTATGTTCAAGATATGACCGATCAGGCAAAAGGGGCGGGAAAGGTGTAGATGTCCAGGTTGTCCCAAGGATGTTGAAGGGTGTCCTCTGCCACAGTGAAGAGATTTAGAATAACTGAACAATAGACCTCTAGCTTCCTGTTGAACCTTGTCATGAAGAGGTCTATCATTGGTCTCCCCCACAGATGAAAAAGCCTGTCTGCCACCTCCTGATGCAGAGACCACTCCATCCCTAGAACCTGTCCCCGACGACTTAACTTGCCAGCCACTACATTCCTCTTGCCTGGAAGGTACCTGGACATGAGGTCCACTGAATTGTTGATAGGGGGAGAATGAAGAGGCACTCCCACTGTCAGGTTTTCATCATCCAACCACCACAGAAGGTTGCTTCTTACCTCTGTCAACAGAGGGTCCTGTCACTGAGGAGTCCCTTGCTGGAGACCAAAATTCCTTCAGCCTCCATTGCAGGGAATGAAGATGAAGATGGCTGTGAGGAACCAGCTTCTCTAGCAAAGTCAAAAGTCCTAGGATCACTTGCCATTGCCGAGCAGGTTGGTTCCGTTCGGATAGGAAGGAGCGAGCCACTGTCCTGAACTTCTCTATCCTCTGATCTGATGGGAAGACTCTCGATGAGGTAGTGTCTATGATCATTCCCAGGTAAAGGATTCTTTGACTGAGATGAAGATTGGACTTTTCCAGATTTATCACGATGTCCAAGCTGCAACAAAATTGGAGAAGATGATCCCTGTCTCGAATGATCTTTTCCTGAGAACTCGCCAAGACCAGCCAGTCGTCAAGATATCTTAGGAGGCAAATTCCCTGAGCATGAGCCCATGTCCACACTAGGGTGAAAACTCTTGTGAACACCTGGGGAGCTGTTGTCAGACCGAAGCAAAGGATTTTGAACTGGAACACCAGTTCTCTGAGACTGAAGCGAAGGAACTTCCAGGAGGAGGGATGAATAAGGATCTGGAAGTAAGTGTCCTTCAAATCTATGGCCAGCATGTACAGGCAGTCCCCAGTTATCGGCAGGCTCAGTTATCAGCGATCCGGTCTTTCAGCACTTGTCTAGTGAAGAAAATCGCCAATTTCCGCTTATCAGTGCTGATAATCGTGCACTGGCAGTCCCTGGTTATCAGTAGGGGTTCCGTTCCTGACAGCAAGACGATAACCGAAAATCGGCGACAACCGAAAATCAGCGATATAGCGCCAATCCCCAGTGTCAATAGCCGGGGAACAGCTCCGATAACCGGGGATTGGCACCGATAACTGGAGATCAGTGTCGAAAATCCGGTTATCATTGTCACTAGACAAGCGCCATAAAACCGGATTGCCGATAACTGGGGACTGCCTGTATTGGTGCTGATACATACCTAACAGAGGCTCCAATATTTTGGCACTTATTGCGCTGATAAGCACCAAAAATCACTGAAAAGCCTCGAAAATCACAGATTTTCACTTATTGTCACACCATCGGAACAGAACCCCACCAATAACCGGGGACTGACTGTAGTCATTGTCTCTGATGGCTGCCAAGACTGTTCGAGGAGTCTCCATCTTGAACCTCGTCTTTCTGATACAGAGGTTAAATGTTGATAGGTCTATCACCGGCCTCCTATCGCCAGTTGCTTTGGAAACTAGGAAGACTCGGCTGTAGAACCCTGGGGAAGGACGCTTTACAGTAAACCCCCTGTATTCGCGGTCTCACTATTCGCAGACTCACGTATTCACAGATTTCTCTGTGGAACGTATCTACTCATTACTGTATTTTCATATAATTTTCATGACTAAATGCACTTTTTGTGATAAAACTATTAAAACACTCAGGTATAAGCATTTTTAGAGGGGTTTTTCGTGTTTAAACTATCAAAATAGGCAGTTCTTTTTTGTGTTTAAACTATCAAAATAGGCAGTTCTAAGTGTTTTTAGAGGGGTTCTAAGTATTCGCAGATTTTAGCTATTTGTGGGGGGGTGTGCGGTACACATCCCCCACGTATACAAGGGTTTTACTGTAGATGGTAAAGTAGGAGGACTTAGGATAGGAGAAGAAGGAGGAATTAGAGGAGTGGTAGTTCTATCATCCCCTATATTATTAAAAGGAATGGAATCTGCATTGGCCCTATTCTCAGCCCTAATGGCTGTTTTCCTCTTCCTATCTCTTTCTAATTTTTCTAGATGAGATTTCAAAGTTTTCCATTTCTTATCCTCCCAATCCTGACATGCAAGTATTATTCTTACTACGTTCTTGGCCCCTACACTTAATGCATTTTGTATGAGAATTGTAAGAAAGCTTAGTTAACCTTGTTCTACAACCCTCAGAACAGAAGCGAACACTGGATGAACTGGAATCCAACATCGTTAACTAAAGTAATTTCTACAGTTAACCCAAAACAACAATTCACCAATGACAGCAAGCCACAAAGCAACAGATTCTGAATACTTCACCAATTTCGAGCAAATAACAAGCTGAAAAGCGAAGAAGCAGCTGCGTAAAACTTCCGATGTTAACTAGAAGCCGGCAGAAAACAAATTGAGTTATCTGCTGAGTTGTTTCCTTGAAGTCCTGGATAGTGGGCGGGACCTTGTCATCTACACACTAATGATAGTAGCACCGCCACACGAATTTTGAATTTTTAAGCTGCCGTAGGTTAGAGAACCAATAGCTATGTAATTATTTGGTAAGTTACTTATATAAAACCATCATTTACCACATATAAAAATTCTAAGAACTTATTACATATTGCTGGTTTACCAAAAAATATTTTACAACATTGTTATATTGCTTAAGCTTTGGCCAAAAAAATTTAAATACAGTACTATTAATTAATTTTAAGACTTTAAACAGAAAAATTATTAGGAAAATAAAAACTAAAACACATCCACTAATGTCAAGCAATGGAAAGTGACAGGCTGAGAGGACGGCTGTTTGTGTGGTTCAACCATCTGATCTTCAAGGAAAATCTTTCTTATGCTTTTGTTGCAGGAATCTTTATGTTTTCAAAAATAAAAATGATTTGAGTTAACTTCAAAAATGATGGTTTACTCTCAAATATTTATCTCTATAAGTTACACATATTCTTAATGTCCAGACTTTGCTCCTAGGCCTACGAATATTACTTTTCTTTATTTGTTAAAAATACATTCCATTCCCCCATTCCTGTATTAACAGTTACTGCAAAAAAAAAAAAAAAAAACACACACACACACATGAAGCTATCCATACATTCTCACACTTCACTATCCATACATTCTCACATTTCAAGGTATCTTATAAATCAATAACATACCAAAAAAATAAACCACAAGGACATTGAAGAAAATGACATTCTTTGCCAGTTAAAAGAACTGTGCACTGATTATGCCTTGACTTAACACTAAAAACTATTTAAATGAACATAAGCCTCGGCACACTGTGCTCTGAGTTGAGCAAAGATAATGACTGTCTTAATAAAAGAAACTTCTACATTTAACTTATGTCCCAGAGGTTACAAATTAAAATGATGCATAAAATTTATTCATCAAAGCTACTTTTAAATAAGAGAAGTACCCTAGCCTAACCCCTGTGAATTCACAAAATTAAGCTATTAACATGTATGAAACTGGAAATAAAAAGAAAAACCATCAGGGTTTTTAGTTTTCTGTAAAAGAAAACTATTGAGATGGCTATTTGTCTGTCCATCCGCACTTCTTCTGTCCGCCCTCAGATCTTAAAAACTACAGAGGCTAGAAGGCCGCAAATTGGTATAATGATCATCCACCCTCATATCATGAAACATACCAAATTGCAGCCCTCTAGCCTCAACACAACCCCCCACCGGGCTGTGGCTGAAAGTTTCATGGGCTGCAGCTGAGGGTTTCACACAGCATTATAAGCTGTACAGAAAACTCGATAGCACAGAAGAAACTTCGGCGCATTTTTTACTTGTTGTTACTTAGCATCCACAAGGCAATCAAGGTCTACGGTTCTAGACAGTAGGCTTACATAAAGCACCATGTTGCCTTACTTTTGAGCAGTAGGCTAAAGCACAGGCCTTTGCTGGGCCTTGCAAAGTCCTACCTGCACAGTGCCTACCCAAACATATATATCAAATTTAATCCAGTTTCAAAACTGTGTCTTTCAAACAAAAACGAACAATCGTATAGCCCTACCTATGAAAAAGACCCAGCTAAACTCATTGGTTTTAAAATCAAACTTCACTGGCAGTAACCCTAGGCCAACCTCAGTAGGCCTCCTTTGGCATGGGTTAGTCTGGGCAAAGGAAACAAATCTGAATACTCTGGAGTACAAAATATGAATAAAATGATCATTACGAACTCAATTTTAACCTTACCATAGTTTAAGGGTTATAGAGCGAAGACCACGGCGAGATCTAAACAAACGGTCTCAAGTCTCACTTTACGCTGCTCCACAGTCTTTGAGAATGTTTCGGGAAGAAGAGTAAACGATTTGTTATTTTTTTGTCTTATTTCTTTATTTCTATTCTTTCCAATCTATATTCAATAAAAAGTATTTAAAAGTTTTGGATTGATAGCTATCCGTTGTTAGGTTCAAATCTAATTTCTTGGAAGATTACATAACGTGAATGTCAAGATCAGCTGATTTGGACATTACGAACCCAAATATTTTTCTGCAAGATTTACTTCACCTCACCTTTATTTACCAACAGGGAGCGGATCTTTTAATCAGCTTTAGAGAGGAAAACTACCCTGTGAACCTTCCCTTTAACGCACTGACAACAGACAAATACAGACTGTATACTTTGTGATTCCTCCTATTAAACTGTTTTATGTTTTTTGGGCGTTGTGCGCACGTGCTCCGGGTGATATTAGAAAAAAACACGATATAATTCTTCAGTATCCTCAAAGGAAATTCTGAATATTATATCCCTTTCATCACGGCCTCTGTTTCCTTAGCAATCTGACACTTTACAGGTTCCTTTTTTTTCTCTCAAAAGAATTATAGACATGTCTGGGATTCTCATATGAAGCTAAAGTTCATTTCCATTATATCTGTCTTTCTTCATGAAGCTGCATGGAGCCCTGATACTTCATTAAATACGCGGTGATTTGCTTACGGCCGGAACTATTTAAACACTGCATTGTAGTTGATGTAGAATTTTCTGCAGAAATTGTTTTAAACGTTATTCTAAAAAGCTGTTGCCCTGTGGTGTTCATCCTCCTTGTCGACATGGCATGAGTTGGCCTTGAGTCTGCTTGTTTTTGTATGTAATGATTGTATGCACAAGAGCCAACTGATTTGATTAGTGTTTCATCCATTTCTACCTTTGTTAGCTAGAATTATTTGTCACTCTAATGACCCAAATGGTCTAGTGGTATGCAAATGGTCTCTGGTCAAGTTTAGGGGGAGAGTGCCGTCGGTGCACCACAGACATTACTTAAAGTTCTTTGCAGAGTCCGGTCCCTAGCTGCGACCCCTTCCATTCCTTGTACTGCACATCTGCTCATATTCTCTTTCTTCCATCTTTCTTTCCACCATCTCCTAACAATTGTTTCATAGTGCAACTGCGAGGTTTTCCTCCTCTTACACGTTAAAACCTTTTTACTCTCAATTTCCCTATTAGCCCTGAATGACCCCAAAGGTCCCAGTGCTTGGCCTTTGGCCAAAATTTTATATTCCAACCCATATCCCATTCAGTTAGAAAGAGTATGTATGGACAAAATTTCTTTTCCCCAAACAGATCAGTTTCATTTGCAGTTATCTAAACACATTGGAACACATACTAATAAATAGGCATATACATATACAACATATCACGTTATATGATGCATATAGGTAAAAAAACTATGAATAAGTCTTAGTTCTGTCAAGGGCGGGAATCTGCGATGTTCGAAATAATCAGCTGGTAACCGATTATTCACCAAGGACTGATTTGCAGAAGCCCAAAATGTGTGAGGTTTCTCTCTTGAAAGTCACGGGATTTTTTATCGAATAATAATAATAATAATAAAATAATAATAATAATAATAATAATAATAATAATAATAATAATAATAATAATAATAATAATAATAATAAAATCCTTTATTTACTGACTGATAGTGTGGCATGACACAACGATTCTGCATCTTATCCAGTCATTTATCTATCAGTGAATGACAAGAAATTAATAATGCATTTGTTACTTATACTTACAGTATACTAATCTGAAATCACTATGGCAAAAATAACAAAGCTGCACTGAAATATTGAGGACAAACGGTGAAATTTCTGTGAAGTTACTGCTTTCATTCCTGTTTAATAAAGACTAAGCACAAAGACCGATTTGAGGAAAACGACAGTAAAAAGATTTTTAAAGGTAAAGGTTCACACTTATTTCAGATTTTCAAAGGTGTGAGTTTATTGTTTGGATATTGCACGGAAATACATTACATAATTACAATTATTCAAACGTTTTAAAAGACAGAAATGTTCCGAAAAACTGGTGGATAAGTGCTCCTAAGGAATGTGGACGTAGTTTGTAAACAGAGATAGGCTATGGTAGCTTTAACTTCAGTTATGTTAGTATAATCATGGGTGAGTATCTTAGAAAGTTATTATATACTGGCCGATAAAATGTTGTTAGATTGAAAAAAATATTAAATGGGATTATCCCCGCTATATAATAGTAAACAGTCTCTAAAGTTATAAATAAATTGCCCATTTGAAGCTAGAGAAGTGTGAAAGACGAGGTTAAGTAAAGCATTGATTTGCGACTAGCCCAGTAAAAGTGGCGTCACTTAGGTTAAGGCTTACGTAGTATGTCCATAAGGTGGACGTAGGCCTAATGCACAATAGGGTAGAACTAAACAAGAGCTCCTCATCGGGTACTACTTTGGAAATTGATTTTTCCTATAGGCCTAGTATATGTAGGGTTGCCACCGTTCTGTAAAATACAGATTTGTTCTGTATTGAGAGTGAGATGTTGCTTCTGTATTGAACCAATACAGAACGTATTTGTTCATAAGGTGTCTGAACATCATTATTTTAAAATTACGTTCTCAATTATGCAAAACAAGTGGACTGACATCAGGAATAGGTGCTCCACTGAGCTAAAATCCGAACTCCTTGTAACCCTCAAATTCGAATGGAGTTGTGCTGACTTTCTCATTGCAAAGGATAAAAGGCTTCTACTTATGGGAAAAGTAGGAAACCTGGGAATGACCGATATCCATAGTTTTCCTATTCACTGAAAATTGGTATGATGTTATTTTTCAATGGCTATTGTAGTTTAGCAGTGAAATAAATCCTGCATTTTATTTTGTACAGTTCTGACGGAATGAAATAAACTTTATGGTATATGTATATATATATATATATACATATATATATATATATATGTATATATATATATATATATATATATATATATATATATATATATATATATATATATATTATTTCATTGTCTATGTCACAGCATGTCATTTAGATTTGAATTTCTATAGACTGGTCACTTCACAGATAACTGACAACTTGAGAGGTGATCTTCCAGTTCCTCAGCCTCATGTTAACTGTTTTCAATGCCCCAGAAGAAAGGGCTATCTCCGCTCGCCTGAACTTTTCCTCCTTATACAACTACGTTCTGTATTTTTCTGAGCTCGAGGTGGCAACCCTAAGTATATGGTTGCTTAGTAAGAATTTACTGTTTTTTTTTTTTTTGTTCGACTGTAATTAACCTTTAAATAACCCCAGAAGTTGTATGTTGGCCATCCTGGAATGCTATTGCGCATACGCAGTGTTACAGGGGAGCTTTTGGTAAGGAGTGGAGTTTCCTTCACTAGGGGGTTCAGGGGACTCCACCCCCCGACTAAGCAACATTGCCTGCTAGGTTAGGTTAGGTTAGGGTAGTGTGAGGGCTAGAGAAAGATAGCTAACTTTGAAGCTTTATTAGCCCATAAAGAGTTCAGGACAGTATTGGATACAAGTGATCCTTACCAGCGGGCAGCTGCAACTAACTCTCCCCTTGCTGTGCACTGCCAGGCACACTCCCCCCTCCATTGTCCAACATATTTTACGGTTAAGAATACGGCTAGCCCATACATGCCCCCACAAGATGGACAAATATATATAAGGCGACAAATATTTTTCTATCTTCAAAATACAATAGTACATGCACTCTGTTCTTTTGCGGGAGCTGTCCTAGCTAACCGTGAACACAACAAAATAAAAAAATAGAAAAAAGACAGAATATCATACATAATTAATACAACACTCTCAGAATTACTAAAAATACAACAGATTACAGTGTTCAACAAAATTTCATCTTATAATCGTCATGCCATGCAGGTGGCCTCCTACATCTCTGTTGTCGAGATTCGGGAAAAGACTCTGGTTCCCGAGAATCCCGATCAGGGGGTACTGGCGATGCTGGTGCCACTGAGGGGCGAAGGTGGCACCTGTTGCATACTGACACCCGACCACTTCCGTCCAACCGTACACGGTACTGACGGTACCCGGTCCCAATGACTTCTGTTACCACACCAGTGCGATCCCAAAGTTTGGATGCGGGTTCCTGAATGCAGACATTTTGCCCCACTTGGAGGGGTTTCAGAGTCCGCAAATTTCCTTCTGTTTTCGCCGAGACCTTTTCATTCTTTTCAGCCATTTTCAGTTCTCTAGACCTAAGAGATTTCTTCCAATATTTATTTATTTATTCGGTAATACTGGCGACACTTTTTCTCCGTGCAACGGTGTATTATGATACTGCAAGAGGGCTTTGGCAACCTGATCCGTATCTAGACTACCCCCAGGCCCTAGGTGGTCAGTGATGGCACGTTTTGCTACCTTGACACCTGCTTCTGCGCACCCATTTGATTGGGGATATAAAGCTGATGATATCCTGGATGACACGCCCCATCTTCTTAGAAAATTCCTCATCTCCTTGCTCGACAAATTGGTTCCACCGTTGGTAGCCAGTTCCTCTGGGGCACCCCATCTGATAAAATACCCTCTGAATTTCTTGATGAGATGTCCTGACGTGGCACCATTAGGCAGATGGGCCACCTTTACCCAACCAGTCAACCTATCAGCAAAAGCCAAGTACGTGCGTCCGTGGACCTGGGAGAGGTCAGCCACAACCTGGTGAAACGGTTACTCTGGTGGGGGCGTCATGATCAAACGTTCTTGCTGCTGCGATGGGGTGTGTGTCTCACATACTTGACACTTTGCCCTTTGATGTTCCAAGTCACCTGTTATGCCCGGCCAATACACCGATTGGCGGGCCCTTCTTAACATTGAATCTAAACCTTGATGACCGCTGTGCATGTTAGCCGCTACCTGCTGCCGTAAACTTTCTGGGATGACCAAACGTACACACCCTTGGTCATAGGTACATGTTACTAATTCGCCTGATACTGCTAACCGTTCTCGCACACCAAAGAAAGGTTTTAAACACTTGAGCTCTTGACTCTTGCTCTGAGGCCACTCGCCATTGCAAACTCTCGTCAGTAGCAACTGGTACACTGGGTCATCTCGAGCAGCATTGACAACAGTCTCTTGATCCATTATGACTATGTCCTCCACCTCAAGCGCTGCCGCCAAGGTGGTTACCATAGCAACCATGAGGTCATCGCTGAGTTCCAAATCTTCGTCTTCTGGCTTAGTGCGGAGGGAGGGGTAGCGGGAGAGTGTGTCAGCCGCACAGTTTCTTTTTCCAGGCAAATATTTGATGCTGAAATGATACTGCAATGTCTTTTCCTTTAACCTAAATAATCTGGGATTAGTAATATCCTTTAACTCCCTGTTACCAAACAGTTTCACTAAGGGACGATGGTCCGTAACCATTGTCAAATTCGAACAACCTAACAAGAAAAGCCTGGCTTTTTTCAGACACCACACTACCCCTAGGGCCTCTCCCTCAACTGCAGCATACCCCGCTTCAGTAGAGGTGAGATGTCTGCTGCCACATAACACCAAATGCCATCCCCCTTTGCAGCAGAAAGGGGTATCCACTGTAACACAGCTGCAATATTGTTGCAGTACCACAAATCCAATACCCTCTCTGCACCAGTCTGTCATGGCGGCCGTCGGCCGTGATTTGTCGTAGTACCTCAGGCCTTCTTTGGCTAACTGACATATAGTACTCTTTGTCGTCTCGAATTCTCATTGCAGCTGGTCATCCCAATATACTTTTTTTTTTATGGCTTCTTAAGCAGATCCCTAAACAGAGCCATCACAGGGGCTGTCGCCATGAATGGGGCCAGCTGATTCACTAATCCATGCCTTGCACGAATGTCAGTTATAGACGGCTCCGACGGCATGGGGAAATCCTTGACAGCTGATAGCCTATCCGCTGTTGGTTGGTAGGCATCCCAACCCAACTGATAACCCACAAATTCTACTTCCCGCCTACAAAACTTGAATATAGGCGGATTGAGTGTAATCCCATGTTTCTCACACAACTCCAAAAAATCAAACGCATGCCAAAACGCTTGTTCAACACTCGTGTCATACAGCAGGGTATCATCAATGTACTTGTATTTTCTGGTAACGTTTGCTATGACATCATCAAAACGTTTTGTGTACGCGTCCAGAGCCGAGCAATGGCCCATGGGGGTACGTAGATACTGATATCGTCCCCATGGTGTAATAAAGGTAGTCAACCTCCTACTCTCCTCGTCCAGTTCCACCTGATGAAAACCAGAATATGTGTCAGCCACTGTTTTAAAAATGTGTGGTGGGACGTTTGAGACCATATCAAATGGGGCAGCTGTGTGATGGGTTTCTCTTAAATACACTGCATTTAGCAGTTGAAAGTCCATTGTCCTTCTAGGCTGGCCATTTTTCTTGCCAGTTACTACTATCCTAGAACACCATTCGGTGGCCTCACCAGCTGGCACTTTGCGGATGATACCTTGGCTCACGTCTTTCTCTAACTGTTTCTTCACCTCGTTCTCTCAATGCTTGGGAACAGGCAACGGTGTATGAAAGGCCACAGGCTTAGCATTTGGCACAACATGAATATGATGTGGGGGGCCTTCCATCACCGGAAGGGGGCACTGGCTCGTATTAAATGTGGTGGCCGAAAAACGTTGCAAGAGCCATTCTTGGAAGCGGTCGACATTCATCTCAACCAGGGGGAAAGGTGGGTTCCTCTCGTTGGCAGGTGGGGCTAAGACCATGGGGATACAGTGCTGCCTGACACGCAATACTGACCCTTGGCACTGTCTCTTACCTCACGTTTCATGACTCCATCACTATTCCTTTGGGCCAATGAGGCTACGGCTGGCGGACTGTTCGTCGGAGGACGCACCGATGCGACACTGTCGAAGTTACAAGCAATTTCACTGCTCTCACAGACACTAGACACTTTAGCATAAGGGAAATCTCTTGGCACTAAACACAGCTCTTTACATGAATCTAAAGATAAGAAAACACATGATGATGATTTAGCAAAATAAACCATCTGCTCACACTTCACAGAGCCTATTTTGATGCAACACCAGGTCACCCCCCATACTGGCACTGCCTTCCCCACTATGTCCACTAACTTCACCTTCGGTTTTTGCAATTGACCCTTGCTCAACCCCAATAAACGAAGATGCTGTGTGCCAACCACACATACTTCTGCCCCAGTATCGGCTACCGCCATTGCCTGACCCCATTTTCTACTACTAGGGATGCGAATATCAATCTTCACGTTAGGCAGGTTACTACAACCTGTACACGACACTTTAACAGTCGCCAAAGAATTTTTATCTCCCTGACTTTTCTTCTTTCCTTTCAGGCAACACCTGGCCAAATGCCCTTTACCACCACAATTAAAGCACTCAACATCTCTTGCCGGACAGGCTTGGCGCCCATGACCATGATATCTGTTGCAACTATTACACTTAGACCTATCCTTTGATGGGCCCCTCCGCTGCTTGCCCATACCTGCAGCCACGGCATGTGCCACGGGTGGCTCCTCTTCGTCGGACAGTTCGACTGCCGCCCCAGAAACGTTGGGTTTACCACCCAATGAGTCACGAGCTGCCATCTCGAATGCTAAGCCTTTTGTTTTCAAATCCTCCAATGACATAGACTCACCTGTTGACTGATACAACTCTCTTTTTAGCATGGGGTTATGTAGGCTGACCATTATCTTCCTAACAAGGATATACTCTGCTAAATCACTAGAACACGACGGGCACTTAAATCTGCAATCAATTGCCTGTTGGAGACACTTATTAATGTAAACTTTAATGGATTCTTCAGCCAACTGATGGCTACTGAATAACGTGTCCCATAACACAGCCTGGTTGGATGACGATGTCACTAGCTCCTGTATTGCATCCAAAGCACTCTGCAATTCAGCCTTGCACCAGAGACATAGATGCATGACGGCTTCTATGCCCACCCATTTGTTCAGGTGAAGCCAACACTCTACGACCTCCTCCAACTTCAGAATGCAGACAGGGACATGTCTTACTTGCACTTCTTGGGCGCTGCTGCTGCTGGGGTCCTGCCTGACACAGGAGACTGCGGAGGTACAGAACCATTCCCTTGAAGTGCTGATAACTGACGTGTCAATGCTTCAATCGCCGCCTGTTAAGACTGCAACGCACACGAGATCCTGCCGGCTCCTTCTGCCGGTGCAGCTGGCAAGTTTGCAGACTTTCTTGCGGGCGTGGCCCTTCGCACATGCCAACTCATCTTGATTCAATCGTTGGTTCTTGATTGTCACTGCGCCATGTGAGGGCTAGAGAAAGATAGCTAACCTCTGAAGCTTTATTAGCCCATAAAGAGTTCAGGACAATATTGGATACAAGTGATCCTTACCAGCGGGCAGCTGCAACTAACTCTTCCCTTGCTGTGCACTGCCAGGCACACTCCCTCCTCCATTGTCCAACATATCTTGCGGTTACGAATACGGCTAGCCCATACAGGTACGTTAGGTTGATATAGTTCCTTTTATAATAGGTTTCCTTAGCCAATCCCTTCTTAAACATGTGGCTCTCTAATGACTTGCGAATGCGCGGAACCGTTCTTCAACAACATGGCGGTCCGGTCTTTCTCCCATCGTTTCCAAAACCTTGCATTCCCAAAGGGTCCCCAACCATGTTGGGTAAATATGAGGTTAATAATTGCCCAACATTAAACAAGTCCACCTCCTTCATCAGCAACACTAAAAGTATGGAAAAAATCAATTTCCAAGGGGTAATAGTCCATGTAGAGTGTTGAAGTATTGGTGTTCCATTCGATTAATAATCGCTAATAAAGGTGGGCAGAAAGGAAACACCTGCTGCAATGATCTCCATTTATTGGTATCTGAATATTATTGTTTACACGAGTCGATCACAAACTAGGCGTGGTAATGCTTCTTTACAAGAATGATGTAGGTCTTACATCCTTACACAATTACATATATTGACTCAAATAATTATAAAAATATCAATTATTGTAACAGAGTTCTTGCTTAGAAATACCCAGGGTAGTTGTGCCTTTGTCGCTCTGCCAAGCACGCTGTTGCGTTAGGGCTATCCAGAGAGGGCGACTGGCCAGGCCAGTGCACCACGCCGTGTTAGTTTACGTTAAGAGAATGTCAGGTTAGGTTGTATCCCTGACCTGCGTAAACTGGCCTCAACCGTCACATACAGCATACACAATTCTGCCACTTTTGCTGTTATATTTATTGAGTACTAGGCTGTATTTGGTCCATGGTATGAGATTGCAAAGTAACAACTGATAAGTCTTTGTAATTAAGCTAGCCTGTAGCTATCCTAATGATTGGTTATTGAATAGTAGGCTAATAGCTTACTACCAAGACAAATACTCACAATGTACACCTCATGCATGGTAATGTAGGCATTTGCCCAATTTGGTTTTACATGTTTACATGTTCCCTCTTTATTCCCTCCATAACTTTAGGATTCTGAAGTGAAAAGAACTCAAAAGAAAACAAATTAATTATTAAATATGAATGAAACCCAATTTAAGCAGGCAGAAAAATGTGTATGGTGCTTGTTTGGCAGGAAATTGCTTTATCATATGGTCACCTGTGATTAGGGTAGGTTCCTGTGTCAGGTAAAATCTACTGCTTCCTTTCTCCAGTGTATATTAATTTTTGTATCGATTGAATTTTTTATTTTTTTTTTGTCTCAACTTTCTTTACTTACGATCTTAAGATGATTTTTCCTTTGTGGGTAGAACATAATATGCATTCTGTCTTTACTTGCGTAGCTTTAAGGTCTTGCAAGTGTACTGGGTACAGTTGAGAGGAAGGAAATATGAAATTAATTCAAGGCTGCTCATGTGTTCGATATTAATCCTCTGGTAATTAACATTAATAGAGGAGAAGAAGCATTAACACTGAAATTTTAATTATAATAGAGTAAAGGGAATTATTTTGCTTTAATGTAGTTTTGTTGATTTATGAAGGCTTTCTTTATTTTATTCAGTACTGGCATTTCTATCTAACATATTCCAAGAGAGCTGCCACCTAACCTTTACATGTGAGTAAACCACAAGTGTAGGGTATTCAGTATGCTGCTTGAATATATTTGATGAGAACTTCCTATTTAATGATTATTGGAATTAATTATCCAAGATGGTTGTACATGCAAGCTTATTTCTAGGACTGGCATAGCATTTGCATGAAGGGAAGCTGTTTTCGACATATCCCCTAACCTAGTTATATTATGAAAAATACTGTCTCATTCTTAAAATTCAAAACGCAGCAGTTTAAAAGAAATCTTTATTCCTTAGTTAAATATTTACCTTCAAAGGTACCGTAAGCAATAAAGATATAGAAAATAGCTTAAATTTTTGTAATGGCTCTGCTATGTTATGTGGCTTCAGGATGATGATAGCTTTCTGTGTGAGTTTGACTTTGTGGAGGACCACTTTCTTTTTTTTCAAAGCTGAAACTGACAAAGGCAGACCCTTATTACTGTTATTTTTCTTAATGCATTATGTAAAACTATTTGCTATTGGATTACAAAAATGAGTCATAAAATAACTATTGCTTCAAGATTGATTTCAATATAATAATACTATGTTTAATGTTATCAAAATTTCATGAATGATTAACACTACCAAATTAAAATGAGATATTAAATGAATTTATGTTTTCTAGTATCTAGTAGTGCATTTAAGTAAAATTGTTTTTCTTGTAAATTGCTATAAAAATCTTTTAGCCAAGTAAAATTCTTACTTTCCCACAGGTCATGATGAGCCAATCCCAGAAAGCCTTAAGTATATCAAATTTGGTTGTCCAGTGTGGTGGCTTAGCATCCATCATGGAGAATGCCCTTGGTCCTCATGGCAGGTCAGTTTTAATGGAGAGAAGTGGAAGTGTCATCATTACCCAAGATGGAATTGAGCTTTTGTCATCCTTAGCCATTGGTGATCCACTCTTAGCCATGGTAACAAAGGGCATCTTGGATCAGTCAAAAGTACGTGGGGATGGAAGTAAACGAACTTTGTTATTATTGAGGTCCCTTTTACGTTCCCTAGACTATCATGTGTCACTACGTAACTCAGCTTCCCAAACTGTTAGGAGGCAGAGAATGTTGCAAATAGTTTCTTACTTGAAGAGATATATGCTAAGTACCATTCAAAGACAGGTTTTTGAAAATGGTGTGCAAGTATATCCACTTCACAATTTTGAAGCCTTAGGAGAAATATTAACTAGTTCAGCTGAAAGTTTTTTTTCAACAAAATTCTCTAAACTAATATCTAAAACACTTGCTGGGCTATTTAGGTTATACCTTACCTGTCAGTGCAGTAGCAGTGATGATGTAGTAAAGCTCTTGGGAGATAAAATGATTAATACCCACAGAGCAATAGTGGAGATCTATAATGCTCCACTCTTAAAATCAAGTGTTACCCAAGGTTTTGTTCTTACCAGAGATTTCAAACATCTAGAACAATCCATGTCATTTGAAAATTTACCATGTGTTTTATGGTCTATAGAATTGGAAGAAGTGAAAGAGGGGCCTAGTAATGTCACTGTTGAAGTAGCAGATTCAGAGTTACTGATGGACAGTTTGATGATACACAACTTGTTTTTAACTAAGTGTCTTTCCATTTTGAAGTCTATACGTGTACACTTGATATTCTCTTCAGTTTATTTTCCTGACTGGGCTGTTCTGCAGTGTAAAAAATATGGTTTCTCAGTAATTGATATGATAGATGCTGAAGAATGGAGTTTTATTGTTACAAAGTTACGAGCAAGTCCAGTGACTTGCTTAAATGATATTTGCTCAGAAAATATAAGAACCATTGATAAGGTAGAACCTATTATTCTTGGTAATTCACATTTCGTTAGGTTGTATTTATCAAATGTTTATCAGATAATACTCTATGGTCCAACAGTTTCACAATGCAAACAGTTTTCCTCTGCATTTTGTAAACTTTTTAGATATTTGCACCACTGGATAATGGACTGTCTTGTTTTGTATAAATTTTTAAGAGAAGCAAAATGTGTTAGTGGAGGCTTAGAATCAGGTCAAGGATCCTCGTCAAGTTCTACACTCACGGGAGATCCATATTACCTAACGACAGTCAATTCAAACACTGTCGGAGGTAATGCTGGTGGAATAAGTTCTTACTTATCCACTAGTGACCCCTTACCATTGTTTTATTCTGTTCCTCCTGGTGCATATGTAGCACTGCTAGCAAAGTTTTTGGTTTTAGAAGATCATGTTGGTTATCGAGATGGGGTAAGGGAAGTTGGCTTGTCGGTGGTATTAGAATTATTAAATGAAATTCCATATTTGTTATATAAGAAATCAAGACTACCTCAAGAAAGATACATAATCTTTAACACTACCTTCAACAGTCATAGTAGGAAACTTTTGAATGGATCTGGTTCATATTCTTTAAGTAATCTGCTGGCTGATTTGAAGTTCAAGGGTTATGAAAGCCCTTTCGTTTTTTTCAAAGTTCTTGACTCTGTTTTCACTTTTGCTCACTTCATTTTGAGAATAGAGCATATTGTTCCCTCAAAAATTAGACTTCCCAAAAAAATTAGCAGTCATGAGGAAATCAGTGATGAAGAAGCAGCTTAAATGCTGGCACCTGCATCAGGTATCAGCTGATGCCATTGCACTTGCAGAGTAAGATGATGATGCACCACTGCCCTCAAAGTAAAGTTGTGCCTTGTTTTAACTTAGTCAAAACCTCACCAGCTCTCAAGCACACCCGCGGTGCACAAGAAATGGGGTGGCAACTGCATATTGCACTGCCATCATGTTTCAGCATTTGTTATGTGGAGTCTGCAGAGAGGCCAGTTAAATGTGTGGTTCTGATAGATGGGCCAAGAAAATCCATCTTTGGAATATGAAAGATGATTATGTGCTCAAAATAATGTACATTAATTTATGTATTTATGCAAATGAATATTGATTTTTTTTTGCAGTTATTTTGTGAATTCCATAAAATCTAAGATAACAGTTTGGAATTTACTGTACAAATGTGAACTTGCTTCAAGTTCTTGTTTTTGTTTTCAAGTCTTTCTTTCAAGGATTTATTACTATGGTACTATGAAAACCGTCCAGTAAAAAAAAAAAAAATAGAAAATAATGCTTTGTGTTGTGAATAAATGTAGGACTTTATTAGAAAAATGCTCTCGGAATGAAAGACTATTTGTATTTTTATAGTGTTGGCTGTTGTGACTTTACTATATTATTAGCTAATTACACTGTTTGTGTATGGTAATGATGCAGAATTTTTTTTAATACAGCTGTCATAATACAGTAGTATTGGGACAATTTGATTTTCTTTTTTACTGCTGTGATGGTGGGCAGCTTCTGCTTGAAAACTTGAAAAGCCTTAAAAGCTCTACAGCATTTGTAAATTTGCAGTTACCAGTACCAATATATTTCCTTCTTGCTTGTTGTACCATCTTAGCCTTAAATGTTGCACAGCACCTGTGATTCTAGTCTGTAGGCTGTTTAAAATATCTGCCTTTACATGTGCATAATAGCTGTGAGTTCCTAGATTGTAATGTGTCTGTGAAAATGATAACCAGTGATTAAATAAGTAAACATATTGAATAGTAATTTATTCTTTATTAAAGAGTTGAATGATCAGATTACTGCTTTATATATGTTCTATATGATTTAATTCTTCTAATCATATTTATTATCTGAAGTCTGGGGTGTGAAGTTGTATCAAGAATATTTTATCAAACTCTGGTCAGTGTGTGCTGTACAGTTTGTATAATTTTTACTAAATTATATTGTTTTGGTAATGTATGTGATAATATATTTAGTATATTAGTTTTAGAGTAGCCTCTCCACTTATCAGATGCTGTAGGTGCTTGGCATTTTGATAAGTGGCACATGCTTATCAGACCTGCAGTATAGCTTGCACTGGAACATTTAAGTTATCCCCCAACTGTCAGTAACCTAAGCAAAACTGAACTTAATTATTCAGTTGTGGTTTTATTTTATTTTATGGTATCCAGGCTGTCAAGGCCAAGCGCTTCGACACTTTCATCTATTCAGCACTCAAGACAATGAAGAAGAGAGTTGGATAGGTTGGACAGCAAGACAAAGAGATCCAGAAAATAAGGGAGATGAAGTTTAAGAGTCTGAAGGTGGAACTGAGAGTAAACCGCACAGTTGCAGTAAGAATAATAGTTAGAGGAGTAGGACAGTAAGATTGAAGAAAGGAAGTAGTAATGGAGGCAAAGTAAAAGGGTGAAAGGTGGATGCAGCTAGGGGCAAAAGAGGCACTGCTAATGCCCTTTAGTAATGCCTACAGTGCACCACATGAGGTGGACTGACAGAACTACCCCCTAAATGGAGTCATTCAATTTTAAGAGATTTATCCACAAAATGTCTGTCTTCCAAAAGGTAGCCTAGTAAAAACCAGCATAATAAAGTAGCTGATAAGTAAAGGAGTCTAAAGTTTGGCTGATAAGTTGGGAAATTACTGAAAATTTTAATGCAGTATTTTTTTTTTTTTGTACTAAAAGCAAAGCCCAATAACTTAATGATGTTTATTTTGCACACAGATGAGTGGTATAGAAGCAATGTATGCCTAAAAATACATACTGTATGTAGTATACAAATCCTGTACTGCATATGGAATCTTTCTTATTGTACAGTAATACAGTAGCCTCATGTTGTAAGCTAATTCAGCATGTGCAAATTCAGTAGTATGCTAATGGCAGCTATCTATGTCTCAGATCCCATCTACTTTATCATACCTCAGTGCTCTGAATGCATTATTATATTAGCCATGTGTTAACATTCACTGTGAACAAAAGTGTATCAAAGCTTGCTTGCAATATTACCTGCTTTCTTTGCTTATTGTTCCTTTCTGTGAGTTCTGGGATTATGGCTGAAGGCACAAAAGTAGTGACACTGACAAGTCTACCCAACCCATAACAGCCCATAAAGCCTCTTAAAGAGAGCCAATAGACATTCTTGATGTAATACTTAAAGAGAAAATGACAGCTTATGAATTGGCAAGAATATACAGTGAAAAAAAATAAACCATGATAAGAATAGTGAAAAGAAAAATTCTTTCTAATTTTGTTCAGTATTTAGGAATAAATATTAATGGAAGATGAGAAAATATTTAAATTTTTTGTTAAGAACCAAATGGGAAAATTTGTTATGTCAAAAAGCAAGTACTCTTTTCAAAATGAACCCTAGGATCAAGTAATGCCAAACTGGCATAAGAATATAAAAAATAAAATTCTTATAATAGATAGTCTGTATCTGCTAATGAAGATACCACTGCTAGATTTCCTGCATTATTCAATTAATGGTAGAAGAAAAATGGTACCTTGCAGAGTAAGTCTTCTGCTGTCATGAAATTGGATTGTTCAGCAAGATGCCACCGAATAGTATATACTGTACACCTAAAAAGTGGCAAACTGGCTAAATGATTCAAAGTATGGACAGTGGTGTTGCTACGGGGGGCCAGGGGTGGCCTGGGTCCCCCCAGTCAGATGCTTTGCCCCCATTGGCCCCCCCCAGTTGAAATTTCCTTTGTAGCTAAATTTTAACCCTTATAGTATTTGATACATTTGCATATAGTAAGAGCTGAAAATTAATTGAAAACTCAGCTCTATAATTTCAAATACAGGTACTAATTACCAATACTGTTATTTTCCTTCATTCACATGGATATATACATTTGAGAATAGTATATTTTACTGATTACAGAATTGGTATATTAGTTTTGTGTAATTTTCTTTGGCCCCCCAAAATTGATCTTGGCCCCACTTAGGCCTCCCCACTAATGGAATGCCAGCTACGCCAGCTATTGGCTGGCGTTTGCAAAGCAGCCAGTTCAGGAGCGCCATTCATTTTCCTTGACGCTGATTGGCTGTACCCTTGGCGCTGATTGGCTGTGTACCCACCCCCAAGACTCACTCTCGTGGAGATGTACAGAGCCCACATCTCTGCCAGTTCAAAGCATATTCTTCACTGTTCGAATGTTTTGGTTGTGTATGTGTGTACTTTCCGCGTCTTTGTTCGCAGTGTTATTCTGTGTAATCATGCCCTAAGATGTCTCCTAAATGCCCTACTCCTTACCTCCTGGCAAAGAGCTTAAGCGCCAGAGGAAGGTCATGGTGCTCCAGGAGAAGGTAGGACTTTTGGATACGTTGAAGGAAGGGAAAAATGATGCTGCAGTAGCCCGCCATTATGGCGTGAATGAGAGTACCGTCTGGTAATCAAGAAGAAAGAAGCAGAGACAAGGAAGACCGTGAATGTTAGTGTCTATGGTAGTGCCAAGAAGGTTTCCGCTGTGTGTGATATGAGCATCGTGAGGCTGGAGTCGGCCTTTGCACTTTGGATCACAGACGGCCATAAGAAGAACATTCCCCTCAACACCAACATCATTTGCAAGAAGGCATGACAACTCTACCAGTAGTTTTCAACTGTTACAGAAGGCGGCAATGTACAGGAAGCAGACTTCTTAGGCTTCAACGAACCCACTGGTAAAGAAGAAGAGGAAGAAGCAGGACCATCATCAGCCCCTGAAGATTTTTGGGCCAGCAAGGGGTGGTTCCAACGTTTTTAGAGGCAGTTCCAACTAAAGAATGTTTCTCTGCATGGGGAGGTGGCATCGACAGGCACAGCAGCAGCTGCGAAATATCCCAAGACCTTCAAGAAGATCATCAGGGACAAGGGCTGCCATCCACAACAGGTGTTCAATATGGACGAGATGGTCTTGTTCTGGAAGATACTTCATGAAGGATGAAGCCAGAGCCCCCGGGTTCAAGGCCCAGAAGGATAGGGTTACCCTCATAATGTGTGGCTTCATGCTGAAACCAGGCCTCATTTACAAGGCTGCAAACCTAAGGACCCTTATGAATAAGAACAAGCACTGGCTGCCAGTTTAGGATGCACAACCCCAAGGCCTGGATCACCAAAGTCCTTATGTGTAACTGGTTCATTCAGAGCTTCATCCCTCAAGTTTAAGGAATACCTCAATGACTTGTGCATGGAGTTCAAGATGTTGATTATGGATAATGCTGGTGGCTACCCTCAGGATCTTTATTACGATGGAGACCATCTTTAGTTCCTCCATGCCAACACCACCGCTCTCCTCCAGCCTATGGACCAGGGCATGATCCGTGCCTTCAAGTCACCCCGGAACTCCCTCAAGCACTTTGTGAATGAAATGGACACTGACAATGAATTTATGAGTCTATCAGCGAGGAAGAAGAAACACTAGGTTCAGGGTACGAGCAGGAGGATGAGGGCTTGTCTTTGGAACGTCTTTCCTGACTTAAGAGGATGGTCAAGGAGGTGCAGGAGTCAGCTTCGGCATGGGATCTTTATATGGGACGCTTCTTGAGGTTCACAAATGCCCTTGCTGCAGCAATGGTGCCCTAAACATTGTCCTTGTCAGCATGAAGCAGCAGCAACAGCAGCTGCCTATCACCATGTTTCTCGAGCAGGTGAAGGGCCCTCCATTCATCAGACTGCACTGCTAAATCATCATCTTCAGTCAACCTTCATCAGTGTCAACCCTATCTATGTTAAAAGAAAATGGTAAGGGTTGAACACATATAGGGATAACTTGATTGGTTTTCACCTTGGTAAGAGTACAGTAACAGTTGTAGGAGCGTTGACGCGTAGCTGTAAGCCATATACATATTTTTAAGGGTACAGTAATGTTGTAAGGTGAGTTTGAAATGATATTAAAGTCTTTTAGGATGATAGTTTAAGGTATATTTGGTGTTTGAACTATTAAAATAGAACTTATTGCAGACTTCAACTTATCATGGTTGGTTGTGGTCCCTAACCCCCTCAAATACCAGGGTTCGACTGTTTACATAGTGTACAAATCACCTTTGGCATTTATGAATATTTAAAAGACCCTGGAATAGCTTTTTGGCAATAAAAAAGGTAATGGTAACACTTACCTATCGAAGTGTTTTTCAACATGAGATCTAAGAAAAAACTATTTTATTTTTCCCTGACAACCCAATGAAACTCTTCTTCATTGCTGGGCATTCCAGGCACACATAAAACATGTAATCCCTTAGACATATTGTCAGGAGATTCATAGTCTAATACCATTCTTGACAACACCTGCCTGTGACATTTACTTTGTTTCACATCATTTTATGGATATTGTAACTTATACCATTAGTTATAAAAAAAAAAAGAACAAAGGAGGGTGGCGAGTATCTAGTTAAATTTTTTATATTTTTGTAAGAGTGACTTAGACTTTACTTATTTGTACTTAGACAAATAATTTAGTTTATTTTGAAAATTGTTTCTGTTTATATCACAATGGTTATAACTTAAAAAAGAAACAGTATTATAAGTGTATGTGTTTTGTACTATACTGTACAATATGGTATTCACTGTCTTGCTTGAATTCACGCATGCATGAAGGGTGCTAGGAACCATATCCATGAATGCAGGGATAACTGTATTCTTTGGTGCTTCACTCACCAGTATACTGTATGTGCTTTCTAGACAATGTCTAGAAGTTGTTTGTAAAACTTTGAATTTTGCAGTCTTATGTGTACACAGTCTAGAATGTAGGTAATTTTCAAAAATTAATTTAAAAGTCATGTTCATTGCATAATGAAAGGTATAAAATAAAGTAAACATTCTTTCAAGCATAATAACACCTAGTCTGCAGTTACCTTACCCTATCAGTATGTGTGAGAGGTAACCTTGTGTCCTATTTCTTTTGTATTTTTATGCTTGATACTTTATTCCCGTGCATATGGTCATAGCTGTGTTGATGTGTCCACTGGTACATTTATGCAATCCTCCTTGGATTATCTGTACTTTTATATGCCAGGTTGTTTTAAATCTTTGTTAATTAAATTTAAATGTTATTTATTGCCTTGTGTTATACAAAAAAAATTATATTCTTTATAGAAGTAAAAGAAATTCCCAGTTTTTCGAGAATACATTGTACATAAAAGAGGACTAATTTATTCCTCTGTGTTGAACTGTATTCATGTATTTTATACTACCTATATGTTTTTTATCTGTATTTGTCCTATAACCGTTGCTCATTTTTATAAAAAAAATTTTGGGACTCCCTTTCATATTAATGATGGCTGCCATGCGTGTTTTCCTCCATAATCTTGTTTTTCTGTAGTAGATCCTACTCATAGCTAACATCAGTAAGTGTTATGCTTATGTGTACATATAGAAGTTATCAGAATTTTACTTAGGTAGAGTTAGCAAACCTATAGCTAGTTTATCAAACTGAATTGTCAGGTGTTTTGAGAATCCATTACTCTAACATTGTAAATCTTTCATTTTTTATAATGGTCCCAATGCATTTAACTCATGGCAATAATTATAACTGACAATATGCAAAATTCGTCATAGAGGTTCTGGAGTGCATGTGCATTCCTAACATTTTTGCAGATCCCATTTCTGCATTTTAGTAAGAAAAAAAAAGGCTCTTAACTGCTCCATTGTAGTAAAGTGAATATAGGAAAAATCATATAGTGACAAACCACTGGCTCTTTGAATGAATAGTGTAGACTTGAAAACATTAATCCATATTAACATCTGTGAAATTTTGTTTTTCTTAGGGTATTTTCTTATTTCAGATGAATGTCTGCGCATTTAGACTGTTTGTTCCCCCAAGTACAGTATGCATATTGATGTTGGGATTAAAAATAGGACCACAGTTATTTCTGCATTTGACAGCTTTAATTCCTTTCTTGCAGAGTACAGTATATGTATATTGACAATAAATCTGCCACAACTGTATGGCACAAAGAGTCGTGCTGTGTTGATAGATATGCTGAGCTTTTGTTCTTTTGTATAATTATAGGACAATCAGGCTAAAAAGAAGTAAATTAAAGCACAAAAGTCATAAACATTAGCAGTAGCCATTTCCATAAATTGTTTTAAAAATGTTTTTCCAAGTCTTAAAGAAAACTTTTTGTAAAGACTTTTTCGTATTAAGAATCTATTATGCTACAGACAGTGCAGTGTGTGTGTAAGAATCAACGAATAGTGATCATATCACAATTGAAAGCGAGTGTTTTTTTAGCTAACTCTGACATATTGATCAGCACTGAGATAGTATGATCTACAGTGCAATGTTCAAGTAAAGTAGCATCATACTCACTCCTCACAATGCTTGATGAAGATCTGAGCTACCCTTTTGAAATTATTGTACCTGATGCAATGCAGTCTAGTCACTGATATAATCAGAATCCCTTACAATACATTTTGTACTGAGACTTGTCATATACTTTCAGGTTATCATAATTAAACATTTTTCTGTGATTTTTCAGGTTGCTGTCTTTTTTTTTTTCTTTTAATAGGCACCTTCTGTAATACTTTCACTGTTTTTTGGTGTTTTCTCAATAAATTTTTATCTTATTGGTGTTAAATTAAAATTATCTGTGATACAGTGTTTTTTATTTGAAGAGATGTAATGTTACTGGTATCCCTTCCTCTCCACTCTAAGCATATTATACTTATTCTCACATTACCAAGCAATATTTTTAAATATGATTTTCTTACCCAGAGCTGTGAGTATTCTTTTAGAATTTGTTTAACTCTTAGCTTTTTCCTCTCAGTACAGTTCCTCAATTCTGTCAGAATTTATCTCCAGAAGAGTATACTGTCTAAGAAAGGGAGTGAAAATCAGATTATCATAGCTTTTATAAGTTAGTTTAACAAGACAATCGAGTCACACGCTACGCCCAAAGGTGTACACTACAACAGGAACAAACATATCAAGAAAATTATTTTTTTTATAAACTACATACCATCAATAAAAACATGCTACTCAGAAAAAACAGTAATGGCTTGAACTAATACAATGCAGTGAATTACAAGTCATTAAAAACTAATTAAAAAAGAAACTAGAAAATTATGTAAATTCACAAAAATAAAAGTTTTATGAAATATCCATAAAACCAAACACAAAAAGCAATAAAAAAAGAAAAAAATTCCATGATAAATAAATGAACCTGATGACTGCAAGGTGAAAATCAGTAGATTATGGATAACAGAAGGGAAGACTGATCTTAGTTGAATTGTGGCTTAAGTTGTGAATATATATTCTATTCTAAAATCCCTAAATGGACAATTTCAATGAGTCTAAAATTTTAAAATCCTGTATACGTACTTAGTTTTGCCTGATTGCATCTACTGCATTATTCACGAATTGAAGACTGGTTTTCACTTTACAGTCATCAGGTTAATTTATTTATTGTGCAATTTTTCTTTTCTTTTTGTCTTGATGTTTCTTAGACTTATGTTTTATTTTATTTCTGTGATTTTTAATTTTCTAGTTTTATTTTACTTAGTTTTAATGACTATTGTAATTCATTGAATCTTATTAGTTTAAGTCATTATGTTTTTTCTGAATAAGGGATTTTGACCAAGGAAATCTCTATTTCTTGGGGAAGACCTGTGTCACCCAGTGAAATGGTTGCAATAGCACTATTTCTAGGCATAAAAATTGCTAAAAATACCAGAGAAAAAGCTATCTACAATGCTGGGGTTACTACCCCCGGTGCGAACACCTAATGGTGTCGGTATACACTAGGGGTGAGCGGATTCCACTATCACAGGTCTTCGTCCGATAGACTTCTCTATTCTCAAATTCCCAAATTGAGTGAGCCGTAACAAAGAATGCTCACCCGCTTACCCACTAGGCGTCATCACGTGACCGCTACGACATCCCAATATTAGCACCCACCAAGCTTGGTATATCACCCGGGTGGGAAAGAAGTGCAGGGATGGGTCACTGGGTGACACAGGTCTTCCCCCAGAAATAGATTTTCCTTTGTCAAATCCTTTTCTGGGCTCGACCTGTGTCACCCAGTGAAATTGTAACAGAGAATCGGCCATACAAGAGCTTGGTGGTACGCATCAAAGAATACTTTAATGGAGCTAAATAAAATTAAAAGAAAACTTTACTGTGTTTTAATACTCTCAAATTACAAGATCAACCACAAGTTCCAAATTATGAGGCACACAAGTCTAAAACTATAAAATTAACCAAACCAAGACACTTAAGGCTAACAAAATATGAATAAAAACAAGGTAACTGCGGTACGTGTATTGGTCAGGCTGTGAAGCGGACCTGACCTAAGGCAAGCAGGCGAGGCAGGTAGGCTAGAGACTACACCAATAGGTAAACGATGGTAACAAACCAAAAGGATAAGGAACATTCCTAAACTAATCTTGAGCTGGACCAGGAGGAACAATACTTCCTGCAGCTACTATGGAATATTTAAGAGCCTCTAGGGACTTAAGATAGTGGCGTTTAAATACTGTCGGTGATTTCCAGCCGGTACTTTTTTTAAAGTTAACAAAATTCATATTATGGAAACAGTTGGTTGAGGTGGCCACCGCACAAACATCATGTACCCGAGGTACTGACTCCGGGTTTGCTTGTTTAATGAATAAAGAATCTGTTGCCTGATGGCCTTTAGGAAACATTACCTCCACTTTCCCTAACCAAAGAGTTCCTGAAGTTCTTATGGATGTTCTATTAAAATATGCTCTTAAAGAATTGACTGGACATAAAGACAGATCCTGTGGAAGGGGAATAACCTTCCAAGGAGACCATCTATTCAGTGGAACTTCGTCCTTTGCTAGAAACTGGGGTCCGGAGACAACAGAACTTCACCTGACGGGAGGAAACCAACATAACTGGGCTCTCTAGAAAGAGCAGACAGTTCAGAAATTCTAGCTCCTGAGGCTAGACTTACCAAGAAAATGTTTTTCTTAACAGACTCAGGTATGAACATAAACCGCTAACAGTGTCTGATGCCAATTTAAGTGCGTCATTTAAGTACCAGGAAACTGTATGTGAACGGAATGTTGGTCTAAGACAAGCACATGCTTTAGGAATTGACGGGAATTAGGAGTCTGTAAGATTAATATTAAAACCATGTAAGAATATTGTTCTTAAAGCAGATTTTGTTGCAGTAACAGTACTAGTGGCCAATCCTTTCCCGAACAGTGATCTGAAGAAAGAGAACGTTAGGTTCGAGGCCAATTCATGGGCTTCAGATTCCCTCAAAAACAATGCTAACTCTGTCAACTGCTGAATCACACTGTCTGAGAGCAGATTCTCTCTTAACTGATTCTATGAATAATACATTGAGAGAGTCAATGTTAGCGTCCATCTGTGCTGCAAATTTCACGAAGTCCATAAAGCTAGGACTTTCAGAATTCTTGAGGAAGCTGACACAGACCGAGTTTGTACTATTTGTGTCAACTGTGGGTTGGGGACATGTTTGTGCGTGAGCTTCCACTCTAGTAGTAAAGGAAACCAACTGCCTTTCGGCCAGTTGGGTGCCACTAGTGCCACTTGACCTCTGAATGGTCTGAATTTGTGTTAAAACTTTCATTAACAAACTTATTGGTGGAAACAGGTAGATCCTTTGTCACCTGTTCCAGACGTCTGTGGAATAAGCCAGAGGGACCAGAATGGGAGCCACGTAACACAGAAGCTTGTGGTTGCTCTCTGTGGCAGACAGGTCTACCTGGAGACCCGGTACCTGAAGGCAAATCCACCCGAACGACTCCTTGGCCCAGGACCACTCCGACTCCAGCGGGGTTGTCCTGGACAGTGAACCTGCAATAACATCTCGAACACCTGCCAGGGGGTGGCTGACAGGTGTTAACGATGTTTCCCTGCTAGGGGGAAAATTGCGAACATTACTTGATTGATACGGCACGACTTGAAGCCTGTCCAAGGACCACTCCGACACCAGCGGGGTTGTCCTGGACAGTGAATCTGCAATGACATTCCGAACACCTGCCAGGTGGGTGGCTGACAGGTGCCAACGACTTGGAGCCTCCCCTGATCAGACAATGTACCACGACTGCATTGACCAGCACAAGTCTGATGTGAATCTGTGTGGTTAGCCGTAATTTCTTTAATGTTAGAAATACTGCCACTGCCTCTAGGATGATGATAAGGAACTGGCAGAATACTGCCGACCATGTTCCTTGAACTTTCCTGTGTTGGGAATAACCTCCCCAACCGCTTAGGGAGGCGTCCGTATGGATCACAAGTGAAGGAGGAGGAAACTGGAGAGGCACTGATCTCGACAAACCTTTGACTGCCGACCATGGTCGAAGCCTTTTCCTCAACACCCGCGGAATCAGAGACAGCTTGTCTCTGTTCCTGTTGTTGACTCGTTTGCGCCAGACTCTGTTTATATCCTTCAGTTTGGCTTTCAGCCGTAAGTCTGTTGCTGAAGCGAACTGAAGAGAGCCCAGAATCCTTTCCTGGGTACGACGAGAGGCTGTTTTGTTTATGAGGAACTGCCTGGTAGCTTTGGCTATTTCCTTCCTTTTGGCTGGCGGTAGCGACAGTTTATGTGTGCTTAGGTCCCACTGGATTCCCAACCACTGAAATTGAGCCGCTAGAACAAGACGGAATTTCTTTTGTTTATTTGGAAACCCAGGTACCCCAAGAAGTTGATTACTATGTAAGCTGTTCCTCTTCAGTCTGAACCCCAGGTAAGGGGAGAAGTTTCTCACAACCGGGACGTGATAACATGCGTCTGTAAGAACTATAGAGGTGGTGACGGGCCCATGGGGAAGTAGGGTCCGTACCTGCGAGACTGTAAGCATGCGAAACCTGACGCATTGAATGAATGAAATGAGACAAGACAGGTCCAGAATTACTCTTTGTTTGTCTGAGTCCTTCTTCGGAACACTGACCAGACGGGATGAAATCTCAAGTGTCTGACTTTCTGTATTGCCTTCTTTGCAGAAGTTCCATTGCCAAGTCCTGTAGGACTTGGGATGGATGTTGATAGAACCTAACTGGAGGAGGAGGCCCTTTGCTCCAACTCCACCCCAGACCTTGAGATTATGCTGTGAGCCCACGGGCTAAAGGTCCAATGGTCCCTGAAGGGACATAATCCCCCGCCTATCTGGGGTATCTCATTGATTGGGGGAGGCCCTACTTCTTCTGAATCCACGGCCTCCCCCTCCACGTGAGAGGGACCTGGATGCTGCCCTACCTTTGTAGGCGGCTCTAGTTCTGCTTCCCCGCTCATGCCTATAGTAGCCTCGAAATGTCCCCTGGCTCTCAAACGAGGTGCTGAAAGCTGGGGACGTCACGAAGGTTGGTGTAGCAAAAGCTTGCTGAACCGGTTGCATCAGTACGAACTGCTGTTGAGGTTGTGCCTTAGAAGTAGAAGGTTGGCCGACCTGTGAGACCGGTACTGCCTGAGGCACTGTTTGATCTTGAGGTTTCTTAAAGCCCTGGAAACTCCTGAACCTTTTCCTTCCTTTAGGAAGAGGTCCGGAGGTCTCAGAGAACTACCTCTTGAAAGGGAGGCCCCAACGAGAGCTGAGACCTTGATTCGATCTAATTGTCTCCGTCATAACATTATCGACCTCAACCCTTGGAAAGAGGTTAGGTCCCCCGACAGAACTGTTCACCATACTATTGGGCTCATGCCTGATGGTGGCCTTTGCTAAGATGTGTTTCCTGCAGTTCTGTCTGGCTACCACAAAGTCATAAAGGCCCGACTGGAAGGAAGCCAGTAACGACTCCTTGAGGACCTGAGACAGAGGTGCGTCATTATAAGACAATGCCGTTACCTCTGAGATGGTGACTGAATGCAGGGAGCGACTCAACCTGCACTTGGCCTCAAATTCTGCTTTGGGCAGAGCTTCTGGAATTCTGGGAAGCTGCTCGCTGAACAGGGTGGAGGCACACTCGGGATCGAGTTTCCCCACCGTAAAGGTTGCCGGAGCTCCCAACCAACACTCCGAACTCCCGGCGAATAGAAGAGAAGTAGAATCTGTTTCCCGGAGTTGAGGCACAGGCTTGCCATCTAGCCCCGCTGTGGCGGGGTTAGTGAGAATGGCCGTAATATGCCTGCTCCCCTCCTCCAGAGGCATCTGGTAATAGCCCCTTACCAGATCTAATTTTGTAAACACTTTCATTCCATTCATCTTGTATACACAATCAGACACAACATTCATCGGGAATCGCTCTTTCACAGTTACTTCATTCACCTTCCGATAATCCACACACATTCGCAAACTTCCATCTGGCTTACGTACCGGTACAATGGGGCTATTCCAGGCGCTGACATCTCCTTTCAATCACTCCCACCCTCTCAAGCTCCTCACACTGCTCCTCTATCTCACGATTGATAGACGGAGAAAAATGTCGGGGACGCTGATATATGGGGTGTCGTCTTCAGAACTATTTTAAATTCAAAATAAAAATGATCCCCAAAAATCCTCGTCACCACGACTCAATGCCCCCTGCCTATCCCTCACATTCTCCTCAATCGTTCTCTTACGTTATCACTTACATTTTCATCTACCTTTACTCTTTCTTTCAACTCCTCATACGTCCAATCATTAGCTCCTTTCAAATCACCTGTCATCACCTGCCGTTTCACGTACATCTCATCATCCACATTCACCAACGTGCGTAATATTCCCACGCAATCTCCCTCACATATTCCTCGGACTCGCTTCTTCCTGACACTTGGCAATGACGTTATATATACCCTCGGATCTCCCATGTTCAAAACCCCATCATATACACACACATTTGCCTGACTAATTTATTTATGTCTATTCCTCAACCACATACTCACACCTATCATTGTTGGCTATCCCAAGGCTATCCGCCATGCCACTTTCACACTCACAACTTCTCCAATCTCATGTGGCACTTTTACCCTCTCTGTCGCAATTACAGGCACTCTCTTCCACAATTTTTGCTCAACCCTACCATCCTTCCCCAAATACAAATCCCCAAGCACATCCCCTTTCATACGTAATTCAATTACATTCATACTGAACGGACCACCATCCGCATTTTTTCAAAAACTCACATCCCAGTAAAATATCATATTTATCATTCGACTCTCAATCACACAAAAATCACTTTCATCCATCACTACACCCCAATTTCTAACCGTTCACACACTCTTCCAACCACTGCTACCCCTAAATTTCCAATCCTCTTACTTCCCCTGACAGTTCCTAATCTCACACGTATTCCTCAATTTCTCACATCCATTCTTAAATATGACATTCATACTACACCCGGTATCTACTAAGGCAATCAATCTTACTCCTTACAACACACTTGCACACTCATGCACTCGTCAGTCTTTCCAGCAAAACCTCCCTCATGCAACAACCCCTCACGTGATGCATCACACGCGCCGCTTGCATCCTGGAGGATCCACCCATTTGAACCCCCTTCACACTCAGTTTCCCGAAAATCACAGTCACCCTCTTTCGTCTACACACACTTGATACATGCCCTTCCATTCCACATTTTTCACACTTCGCTCTCGGTTCTGAACACATTCTCGCATAATGCCCATTCTTACCATCAGAAATGAAATTACATTCACTTACCCCTACAACCATTAGCAATATGACCCACCTGTCCGCACCTGTAGCATTTAACCCCCTATCTTTCGTACACTCCCTTACAAATGTCCCGCTTTGCCCACACCGAAACATGCTCCTAAAGCCCACCTACACTCATTCTTTGTATGTCCTTCCTTTCCACATCTAAAACACTTCGCTCGACTTCCACTCATCGACCTTCCCCTTTGTACACTATTATCCCTAACCCGTCCAACCCGTTGTTCCCTTACAAACCCATCATTCGTCCTCCCTGGCACCTCCACATTACTTGCTCTTACACTCCTATCTATTACACTATCAAAATTCTCATTGGGCCCCTCAACACTGCATCCCTAAAGCAAACTCTGGTACCCTCTCATCTACCCCAGCCCTTACACTTACACTTCTGCTCTCTTTTATAACCCTGTCAAGCTCATAATCTTCTTGAATTTCAAAATTTCTCCCCAAGTCAACCTTTCATTGTCCATCTTTTCTTCTCCTTCCGCTTCAAGTTCACAAATTCTCTAACTCCATCTGGCACTGTCCCTAACAACTTCCGTACTAACTCCTTACATTCATCTACCCCATCATCCCCAAACTTCTTCCTTGCCAACGTCTCCAGCCTACAAGCATACAGTGACAAGGTTTCCCAGCTTTCATTCTTGCCTCATCAAATTCATTCTTCCTCTTATACTTAACACTCGCTTTCATACGCCTAAAGCTTGCTCAACTAGTCTAGCTTTCACCTTGTCATACTCAACATCCCCACACTCATAATAACCCTATACATATCAAGTAAAAACCCAGTCAAATACTCTCCTAATTCTCGTGCCCACACTCTCTTACTTTCCCCATACTTATCCTGACAAAACCTTTCATACTCCCTAAAGAAATCATGCACATCCCTACTTCCATACTCATTATACTTTTCACACCAGGGTACCTCCCTCACATACATAGCCTTTCTCACTTTTTCTCACTTTCACTCTCACTTTCGCTACTTTCGCTCTGTCCTTTCATACCCTCTTCCGAATACAAAGAGTCCACTTCTGCACTTACATTCATCTTACTCATTACACTCTTCTTCCCCTTTATCCACTTTTATCCACTCACCTCCATCCACCTCACTATCACTACTGCCTTCACCCTCTCCCTTCTTTCCTGCCTTTCCCACTTCCTTACCCTTCTTACCAGTTTCCTTTCCCTTTCCCTTCTTCCCTTTTTCTTCCCCTGACTTATCCTTACTTTCCCTCTGTTCCTTCCCTTGCTTTTCATTCCCTTTTTCCTTACCCTGCCTCTCATTCCTTGTTTCTTACTTCCTATTCCCATATCACTTTCATCACTCACGCTTCCATTCACTTCTTCCTCCTTTTCTTTCTCTCTTGCCCCTTCACACGTTCCAGAGAACCTGCCTCCAACAGCCCCTTCTCCAAAAACACCCTTTGAACATACCTTTCATCATTTCTTCCACACTTTTCATCATTCCCTCCAACTTTTTATCCACCCTCTCTTCCATTCTCTCTTCTGACTCTTTCATCTCCCCTTTCATTTCTTCTTTTGCACTTCTTAGCATTCCCCCATCTCCTCCAACTGACTCCTCAATCTCTCATTCTCACCCCCTCAACCCACGTATTCTCCTCTATAACCTCACTAGTTCCTTTTACCATCCTTCTTTCAGTCACACTACCAGCCACCAACCTCAATTGCAGCTGAAATACCAGCTGCCCCGTTTTGCGCCAAATATTATGTGGATTTTAAACACAAAAAACAATACACAAATACAGATACACTGAACAAATAACCACATACAATACTCACTATGATCCTCGGTTGCTGGGAGATGGTTGAGGATGTCCACGGTCATGAACACAGTAGACAAAATTACTCAAACAAACCCGGAAAACAGACTTCCAACCAAAAAAAAACCAGCAAAAAGAAAGAGACACATGCACAGACAACAATAACATCCAACAGAAAAACACTCGACTCACGGAACATACAACAATCTACCACCAATATCCGCCTTGCACAGAACTCTGCTCAAGACTAAAAAAACTTTTCAAAACCGAAAAAATCCTCACACATATTCCACAGACAGACAGCGCCGTAAACAAAACTAACGACCTCATCCCTCTTCCAACAACCTAAACTCACTTACGATTGAATCTCTCTCTCTCTCTCTCTCTCTCTCTCTCTCTCTCTCTCAAAACATTGGGAAATGCTAAATAAAACAAATTTATTCATCCCTCTATACCGCCTGGAGGGTCAACTCCGTAAACTTGGTAGCGCAAGGGGTAGGAATGGCGTCACCAACAGAGAACACTGTAAAACTTCCCTTGAAGGGGGAAAATGTTCCAACACCCAACTTGTGATAAACAGGGTGGATTGTACAACCCCTTGGAAAGATGATTGTCTTTTTAGGGACCTTATCAGACCTAATCCAGGCTTCTTCCGTTAATTTGGCGAAGCCTGGATAGGGAAGTACTAGGCCGGCTGGAAAGAACTCCCGTTACCCCAGACGACCAGTGCCTAAACCCTCTACATAAATATGAATATAATAATAATAATAAAAAATTAAAAACATTATAATGGTCAGTGTGCAATAATGCAGGGGAGCATGCAAGGCCAAGCGCCACGGGTTTCCCTTATCAAAAAAGGGGGGGCAGTGGAGGTTTTCGGGACAACTTGGGAATGTTGTGCTGCTCCGGATCGGATGAATCCGGAGAGCAAGCTTTCCTGGGCCTGCACTTTTATAACTAACTAACCTTCTGTGCCAATGACTGCATTGACTCTCCAGAGGGCTGCAAGCTTGTGACCAGATCCTTTAGCCTAGCTTCTACCATCGAGTCGATTTTCTGCAAAAGTAGATCGACAAAGGCCTCAGAGTCAAAGCCAGGCTGTGGAGACTTAGACTTTGAATCTCTGGACTTGACCCCCATAGTAGCCTTACTTGACGACAAACGGTTTGGGGCCACGACCTAGAGGAGCTGACCTAGAGGGAGCTGGCGGGTTAGACCTTTGAGGTCTAGAAGACTTTGGTAAGTCCTCCTTTTTCAGGGATTTCACCTTGGGCATAACAGACCGAGATCTGTCCCCAAGGTTAGCTGGTTTCGGAAATCCCTGGAAGGAAGAGGATGAATTAAATAACGAATTATCTAAATTAACCAAGCTTGCCTCACTTATCACCCTACCTTCTACATGATGGACACCTACAAACATGGTCTCCAAGTGGATGTTAATTGCTGCCACCCCTTCCGCCACCACTCCGCAGAGGTTGTTGGCTTGGAAGGGTTGCATTTCCAGTCTGAACTTCTCAATGATTGGAGCAGCCAACTCCGCCGAAAATACGGCGGAGAACCGGGCACCAGGGTAGAGGAGATTACGGATCTCCTCCGAAAGTACGTAGGGGTTGCGGACGCAACATTCTTCCCAGATCCGCCGACCCAGAGCTTCAGGGTCAACAGCACAGAGGTACGGATTGCTGGGTTAGACTGGACGAGAAGGCAGGGTTTACTGAAAACATTCTCTCAATTTTCGTATGTTTCTATATGAGGCATCGATACCGAAAGGGACTAAAGGTTAACAAGCTCTCATCACTTACCGACACACCGGATGCCAGTTCGTAGAGAGCGTAACAAACTTTACCGCCGCCTGAGTGCCAAACGGTCACGTCCCCAACATGCACTGCACAGCTGGAGTGCGAGCGGAACACCTCGTGTCTGCACGATTGCCGGAGAACGGCCGAGCACCCTGGCTCGTGAGATGAGACAGGTGAAACAACAAGGCCAAAGCCCTCCGGGACTGATCCCGGCAGCAAATATAAAAATTGCTAAAACTGACGAATGTTTAACTCGATATATAAATGTTATAAGCAGGTACTTTATGACACTCCGCCGTGAACAGTCATCGAAACCTCATTGTGTCTTATATTATAGAGACGGTGTAACAGTGGCGGATCAGGGGGGCTATGGCCCCTTATCAACCGCCCAGGGCGGAACCATATAATGGAAACCGCCAACAACCGTGACTCGTAACCACCGGAGTGGTTAATTGGATAAGAACAACGAAAATTCGGACCAGTCCGGCGGAGAAGTGCATATAAACATACCATGACTGTTATCATGCTTTCACAGGACAATGTTCGACGCTCCAGCAACTAACCACTACAGCAATTAGAAGCGAGCTAACGAAACACCGCCTGTATGGGCAAGGTAGTAAGTGGTGGAAACCTGGCGAAAGGCGAACGGTCAGGTGGGTAGCACCTTATGGACACCGATTAAAACTACCTTACAGTGGTGCCGAACGTAAGCGAACGGCTTTCCCCTTACGAGGACAACGCCAGGTGACGTCACCAATTTCTAAACATTAAGGTAAAAGGACGGGGACTAGGCTACATACACGAGAATATGGAGTAGAAGGATCCTAGCCTACTCTCCAAAATTAAGCTCCTTAGTCTAGTCAGGAAGGCCAGGGTAATGCCACTGGTGTGGGGAGAGAAGGACCTACGTCCTAACTCAGCCACCCTCCCCAAGACTGGAACAATTGGACAGGAGGCAAAACAAGAAGTGAGGATCCCTTCCGTTAAAAGAACTCGCTACTAGGCTAACCTCACCTTCCAAAGACCTAATGGACTTGTCGGGAGAGATAGGTAGCCTGAACATCGTGTAAGAGCACTGTCATGCCTAGCCTAAGTAGGTTAGGCTAGTTACTTACCTTACATTAGAAATAAAACTACCCCGCAAATAATTGACTAAATTATAAGAGGCGACACTCGTGATGTGGGGTAGCCTAGGATTAAACATATCTAAAAACATATATTAATACATAGTTGACCCGATGACAGGGAAGACCAGGAAACATTCATCATTTTGATATGCATTATTTTGGTGACGTAAGGTACCCAAAATGGCCTCCCTGACGCCGAATCGTAAGCAAAATTTAATCCAGGAATAGATATGACACCTACTTGAACATAACAGCTATCATCATGAACAATTAATTTACACCATCGAGAAGGTAACGAGATCGCTGGTGGAGAAGAGAGACCGATAAAAGGACCCAAATTCTATTGTCAGAAAATGGGGGGCCTAATGCTTTCGCGACAGCGAAGAGGTTAATACTCGATTCTCATTCGCGACAGTGAAGAGGTTAATACTTGATTTTCATCCCCAACCAGCAACCCGGTAAATTCTCCAATTAAGCTCCATAACCAAATGGAGTATAGCTAAAAACTAGGAGAATACGTCTTTATCAAAAAGTTGAGATTGAAGGTCGAAACGGGCAGAAGCAAACATACAGCCCACGCTGGGCTATGACGCAGCACCGTTTATACAGGAAACAATATCTACGTACAATAAAAAATATAATGCCTCTGCGTTAAACAATCCAACCAGTATCAGTACTCAACTTAGATGGTGGAAAAAACTCGGTCGAAGACATGATGAGCTGCTAAAATAAGGAACACAATCACGAAACAAAATTTCACGTGTCCTATGTTATTGTGCTAAAATTGGAATGTCGTAGCGGTCACGTGATGACGCCTAGTGGGTAAGCGGGTGAGCATTCTTTGTTACGGCTCACTCAATTTGGGAATTTGAGAATAGAGAAGTCTATCGGACGAAGACCTGTGATAGTGGAACCCACTCACCCCTAGTGTATACCGACACCATTAGGTGTTCGCACCGGGGGTAGTAACCCCGGCATTGTAGATAGTTTTTCTCTGGTATATTTAGCAATTTTTATGCCTAGAAATAGTGCTATTGGAACCATTTCACTGGGTGACACAGGTCGAGCCCAGAAAATGTGTTTTTATTGATGGTAATGTAATTTATAAAAAAAAAAGTTTCTTGCGTGAACTTCCTTTGGATTGTACTGTACTAGTACAGGTATAGAATTGGAAGAAGTGAGAAAGGACATAAAAAAAAAATTTAAGTAAGCGATTTCCATATGGTGGGGTGGAAGGAAGGTTTCCGGTGGTTCACCAGCCATAACTGCTAAAGTTAATAGATCTCATGACACCAACAAGTTAACATTTGGTACGTGGCAATACTTCATGAGATTCTGTTGTCATCGGATTATATCCTCATAAGGCGTTGTGAGTGTAAAGGCTCTTATTTCAGATAATGCATCCTTTGTCTCAGGCATGTCAATGGGGTCAAAGACCTCGTTTTGTTCTGCAGATGTTTCCAGTCTTAGGTTTCCGCTCAGAGCCATCTTGACCATGTTCTTCAGTTCTAGTGCACCTTGATCCTGAAAAATAATGATTTTAAGAGCTGTGCATAATTCCATTCATGTGCACTGCATCTCCAGGCCGATTAGTGAGAAATAACCAGGACATTTTGTAACGCAATATCAACATGCATTTATCATAGTTTTCCTCTTTGTCACTGGATATAAGTAATTTAATGATTATTGCGTGAGGAAACTAATAAAGAACTAATACTTCTTATCAATATTACAATATTATATTCAAGTTCAGATGAAGAAATAACATACTAGATGTAGGTTCTGACCGGTTTCGACTTCATGTCTAAGCCATTGATGGAGGAATGAAACTTGGTGGTAGAAATGAAGAATCAGCGTTCTAAGGGGACGTTCATACAAACATTCAGATTGTTGGAAACTAAAAATCCACACCTGACAGGTGTCAGCGGGAGAAACAACAGCACTCATTTGTGCTTGGGTTAGGTACTGTGCTTACAAATATGACCCTTTTATCTGTATATTCCTTTTATGTAAACATTTTACTTATTTCTTTTGAAATTATAGGACATTCACATTATTACAATAACTTTCTTCTATAAAACTAGACTCAATAATATTCCTTTCCAATGCATTATGAGAATAAGCTATCTTTTTTGTCTCTGCCCAGTTGATTGTATGATTGTTTTCACTAAAATGAACAAAAAATTCCCACTCTTCACCTGTGCATATCTA